>NC_133618.1:468551184-468723684 GCF_048593235.1 Sminthopsis crassicaudata
CACCACTTGTCTCAGTTAAGACAATTAAAAACACTTTTAAATAATAAGTGGGAACAGGGTGATAGTGAACATGAGGTAGCACTATGTTTTTAGGGAACTTAATAAGTAAATACTTTTTGATTTTGTTTAAATTTATATTACATTTTAAACTATACTAATATTGATTACCCTGTAGAAGAATTGTATTGAAGCATAGTAGTTATTAGTATAAAGAGGGTCAGATGCAGAGACTGGTACAAAGCAAGGACTCTCATGGTAATGATGTTGCTATTTATAGATTCCCCATTTCATTAGTTGCAGAGTTTCAGGGAAGAGATTTTCTCTAGGGGAAATGGATACTTGAAGTTCATTTTCTTTCTTATACACATTAAGGCAGAAACATGAACAACCTGCATTGTAGTACATGTTATGAGATTTTGGGGAGAGGAAGTAGAAGAAAGATACAATTTATTTCCTAACTATATAAGAATAAGCATTCCTAAATTAAACTAGCTGAGCTTTTACTTGGCATGGATCATTCAGATTTCTTTTGTCCCCTTTTATAAAAGTCATTCTTCTCATACAAAAAGCTGCCTAAATTTTATGAAACTGTTCAAAGCTGAATATAATCCCTAATGGTTATAACCTTTCTTTAGATTCTTCTGAGACCTTCCATGGAGTTAGCTGATCACAAGAAGTATAGTTTTAAAATAAATACCATCCTTCTATAAAGGTGTATCAGTATATATTTGTAATATAGGTAATAAGCTTTCCTTCTTAAAATTCTTGACATTTGAATTATTTTTTTCCCTTTAAGAGAATATTTACTTAGTTAGTATTCACTTAATTAGAACTGACTGTTTAATGTTTTCTGGGAGGGTATTTATGGTATTTTCTTTGCTATATTTGCATTCCAGAAATTAAGTCCCCCTGCCATTATTCGGCAAGGCTTTCATACATTAGAATGATGAATTGAAAGTAGAAATGGGAAAAAGACTGCAATGCAATGAAAATTTAATCAGCGTCTTCTGCTGCTTTAATAAGGCAAATAATTCTTATTGGCCGCTGCGTTAAGGTTTCTAATATTTAATTCATAACAAACCTTGCATTATTCTGCAGCAGCATCGACAGCTCCACTTTGCTGCCTGCCAACAGGCAACCATAAAAACTTAAAAGCAGATGTAAATGTCTAAAACAAGGAGAATGATTAGATCTAAAGCGGTCAGAAAAATCAACAGTATTGTGAGAGAGTTTGATGGATCTCTATATTTAGTGATGCAAAAATGGTATTAATTAAATTCACTTTGGGGCACAATTTTTTTTTTTTTTGCACTTGGAGATAACCTTTTTCAAGCTATAATATTTAATGCTTGGCCAGAGAACTCTAAAGGAATCCAGTGCTAATCCAATATTAGGCATCCTTTCAGTAGACAAAAACTGTTCCATTGAAACAAAAAATGTTCTGCTTATTCATGTGTATGAAGTCCAAGTATATGTAGTTAAAATGGAGCTATTGGAATAAAATATCTTCTCTCAAGTTGGTCTGACATATGACACAAGCATCAATTTGATTTACTCCTAATTTTTATTTGAAATTAAATATCTTTTGAATTTGTTATAAAATGAAAGGGAACGTAATATCATAATTCCAAATTCAATGATTCTGTAATTTAAAAAAGAGTTTTGTTTATTTTTTGGAATTATCTTTTCTCATGATAAAAACCATGTTTTGTATTGGATTTTAAAATTGGACAAAAAAAATTAAGGAAAGGATGCCATTGCTGATTATATGTAAACAGGCTGTATAATTCAAAAGGATTTGGAAGAGTATTTCTGTAGTGTGAAGCAAGAGAAAATGGCAACCTGCCAAAGCTAGGTGCAAGCTCTTGTTACATGGAAGGGTTGGGCCTGTTCTCATTTCTTCTTGAAATGGCTTAATTGGTGTCAGCACCCCAGGGATAAAGGCCTGTAACACTGAAATCCACACGATTCACCCTGTCTCTGCTCAGTGTAGGGAAACTGGTAACAACTGGTGGTGAATGAGGAGTGAACGGTGCTGTAACAATACTCGATGATGTTTGGGATGACAGAAATTAATACGCACTTGGTTGAAGAAAGCAATGATTAATGGCAGTGAGCAAGGGAATGCTGTCCCTCCTTTTACTCCACTTTGATGGGGATTGAAAAGCAAAAGGCTGTTTTCATTCTCTGTAGAAAGCAGAGGTCACACAGAGTACATTATAGCAATTTTTCCTCTCTGGTTTTTTTAAAAATCATAAATATTATGATAAGCATAGATTAGTTAGATTTTTTAAAAATGAAAGCTTAAAAGGATATTTTATGTCATTTAAACATTGCTGTTTATGCATAAAGAAATCACACATTCTTCTTTTTACTTGTTAGATCATTTCCCTTCATGTCAGAATAATTAGTATAATTAGGAATTTTTAAAAAAATCTACAAATATGTAGTTGTGTTAATATGCGTTTTACCATTTCACAACTGGAATCAAAAAGCCTTGGTTTGCTGAGAGCTCCTAGGACAAGGTGGGGAATGGAATATTGCTGGTTTTTCTTTTCTTTTCTTTTCTTTTTTAACCTTTTTTTCCCACCCTTCCCCCAAGTTTTCTCCATGAATGTTTGACTTAAATATATTTTGCAAGGTACTTGCACTTGTCAGCAGCTTTCTTAGCCATTTGATAAAGATTCTTTATTCTATAAGAAAGACTGCAATAACAGAACTGTACTTTGGATAATGAATTCTTCATCTGTGGAGAACTTTAAAACAAAGTACAGTGTTGGCATTTTTTTTTTCTTTTGAGTGAGAAGGCTGATATATCTTTTGGATCCGACAGGAAGACATAAATTAATAGAGTTCTGGAGTTCAGTTTCTCATTAATAATCCATTTTGTCATGGTTCTTGGCATTGTCTGCCTAGTAGCTGGTTCATATTTTGCTAAGGGATAAAAGCAGATTGTGTCTTAAGGTACAAAACAAGAGGAAGGAGTTTGTAACTAGCTTTTGGGAACACTAGCTACTTTAAGAAAGAAAAAAAGTGTTTTGCTTTGTAGAAAAAAAATTGTACCCATTTTTCATTTTGAACTATATATTATATGTTTTCCTCGAGAAAGGAATTTCTTTTTAAGATCATAAGAAATGTATTCAGAATCATTGAATATAAAGTTTGTTGCTTAAAGATGCCCTTGCTGGTTATTTGAAAATGTTTTTCTGGACAGTAACAATAAGTTTGAGCCATTTTTTCATATTTATTTTTAGAATCACATGCTAAGATATAATTGCAATTCAAAAATGAAATGTTGAAAACTGACTGCTGTACTGTTTGTACTGGTAGCTGTGTATTTCTATTACCCCTGCCCAGTTTTAGCTACATAGGAAATATTTGACAGGTACAGCAATTGTATATTTTGCAGAGTTTAAAACATTAAAGAAAATTGGAATCAGCATAAGATCTAAAAAATAGGCTTATTTTAAACTTGATAGTCCTGTAATTAACCTCTTGTATGGGTTGAAACATGTATCATAAAAATATGTTGAAACTGAGAAGTTTCCTATATAATCTTAATAATTATTTTGTTTTGTTTTTATATTTATTTTCAAGTTTTAACTAATTATGGAAAATTATCATACATTTCTTTAATTTTTATTTTGCTATTTCTAGAACAATTCTTTGAAAACTTGTTGGGCTCTCAAGGAGTCTAATGCCAATATCTAAAAAGGCAAGAAAAATGGAAACAAAGTTCATGCATGTACATTTTGTTTAATTTTGAAAAATTATTCATCTTCTAAGTTTTCTCTTTTTTGCAATGTCCTTGGGAATGTGTGCCTAAAATACCACCAATAGAGAACAATACATTTCATCCATAAGATTGAGTCTTCCAAATACAAATTGTTCTCAGTAGTTTAACCTACTTTTGTTTTACTCTTCCTTATTTGAAGAGTATAGGTATAAAAGAACCAATAGGTCAAGTTGAAAGAAGTGATCATTATGGGAAGATAGGAGACTTTGGCTAGCATTTTCCTACAAGATAAAGGAAGACATGTATAAGCTAGATTTCCTCATCTTTATTTAATACAAGGTGCTTGGATCAGACCTTCGTTAATTAAGATTTTTTAGCGCTCAAGACAAAATATGAATCTAAAATATAATGATGATGCCTTGCATGTTATATAATACTTTGCCGTTAGACAGTGATTTTATGGGGAGAAGAATGAATATTTTTATTGCCTAAATTTGGGCTTTTCCTGTAATTCAGTAAACCTTTATTTTTTGGCTTTAAGTATTTATTCAGGCCCCTCGCACCCCACTATATTCAGGTAATTGTATTTATATCTATCTATCTATAAGCCTAAGTTTGCCAACATAAGGCATGGTCTTTGCATGGCCTTAGCTATGATACAAAAATATAAGTGTGTAAGAGAGGTGAAAGTGCTTTTGAGATCCAAGAATGAAGAGGGTTTTTAATGAATTGGTTCATTAGGGAAGACTTTCTAGAGAGGGTTTCATTTAAATTGAATTTTGAATTGGGGAAAGGGAGAGGACATTTTAGACATAAAAGGAATTTTGTGAACAAAGACCTGTAGTGGGAAAGTGTGGGAGTATGTATAGGGATGGTGTGCAGTCCAGTTTGGTTGGAAAATTAAATATGTTAAAGGAAATACTATGATATAAAGTAAATTGTAGAGAGAAGTTAGAAAGATTTTTGAGTAAGATTTATCTGAATCATTATTAATTGGAATATAATTTAGTTATTATTTGAAGAAAATGCCATATTTTATTCTTTTAATGTTAATATGTGTATAAATATGGGGAGAGAGGATGGCAGAAAACATATATTCATACTACTTTATATCTCCCATGACACCTATAGTAATACCTGGCACATGGCATTCTCAGTAAATAATTAGTAGTCAATGACTGCAGATAGGGATTTTCCATATGGATAAGAGATTAGAGTTCTTTCTAGAGAATAGAACTGGAACCTATGGCTGAAAATCATGAAAAGTAAAATTTTGGTTCATTATAAAGAGAGATTTATAAGTTAAGAACTACCCAACAGTGGATTGAAGTGCCTCAAGTGTAGTTAGTTCCGCATCTGGAAATTTTCTAGTGAAAACTGTATAACCCCTTTTAAGGATGTTGTAAAGGAAATTGTTTGGGCAACCAAGTGGTAAAATGAATAGAGTGCTGGGTTTGAAATCAGTAAAACTTATTTTTCATAAAATTTACTTGTTGTATGTCCTGAGCAAGTCACAGCTCCTGTTTACTTTACTTTCCTTGTCTGTAAAATGAACTGGAGGAAAAACTTGCAAACCACTGCAGTATCTTTGCCAAGAAAACTTTGTTATGAAAAATGAGACAGGACTGAAACAGCTCCAGAACAACAAAAAAAGAGATTCTTGCTTAAGAATAAGTTGGGCTATATGACTTCTGAGGACCTTTCAGCTCTGACATTCTACAATTCAGATTTAAGGAGCAATATTGTACATCTGACATTTAACATCACAGTGTTAAAGGAAGAAAGGGATTCTTAAACTAAGATCCATTGAGAGATTTCAGGGAAATCATCTTATGAATGTTTTTTTAAAAATATACATTAGTCCTGTGTATTTTATTTTGTACTTTAAAAAACATTGTTCTAAGAAGGCTTCCAAAAATTTCACCAAACTGCTAAAAGGGACCGTGGCACACAAAAATTATTAAAAACCCTGACTGAATGTAATCCCTTCTCCTACTACTTTATAGATTATGAATCTGAAGCCTTGTTAATGGGGGAAATGAGATTAGAATCCAAATATCCTAATTCCTAATTTAATGCTTTTTTTTCACTATACTGCACTGTTTTTCTTTTGCCATAGAGTATTTGATTGTCAAAATATATAATTTATTTAATCCTTGCCTCATCTTTTGAACCTATAGGTCATAACCTAGAGGATTTTTTTGAGCACATTCCTTTGCATAAAGTTGGTGCTTAAAAAATGTTTGAATGCTTTAAGGAATTTTAAATAATTTGTAGACTGGGAAACTAGGTGATTTCCATTTAAGCAAACTATTTTATAATATAATTTCCTTGTTTTTATTACTAATATTTATCCTGAAAGATAAAAAAGCAAAGATCAAATATTAATATTTTGTGAAATTATTGGCCATCTAGAAGTATGGAAATGAATCTTTTTCTTTGTTTTGGCCTTAGTTCTTTACATAATTATAAACAATTTTTTTCATCACAAGGAACATAATATTTCAGGCAATGTTTCTTCTGTGTCGGCAAATAGAAGTTGTTTGAATTATGAAGGTTTAGAGCATACTTCTTTCTATATACAAGAATTACAAAGGACATTTGTCTTAACACATTGTAGTGAAATTTTAAAAGAGCAGGTTTTGACAGAAGACATTTTGCTGACATAGAATATTTTGTTCACTTTTGACTCTCAAATAAGTGCTACTTCTGTCATAATGATTGATTTATCTTCATTTTAAGCCATATATTTCATAGCCTTTTTTTCATGTTCTTGTAGTTTACTATCCTAGCATATAATGTCAGTGTTTAAAATGAAAGATTGCAAATTTGCTTTATAATTAAAGTGAAAGTGGCATAGCTAGGGTTGTGTTTTTGAGCCCATACTGGTTATGGATGAACATAAAACAAATCAAGAAATCATTACATTGAATGTATGTACATTGAGATAATTTATAACTTTAAGCTTAGTTGGATATTCTACACTAGAAAGTCTGGATGTGGTAAAGTTCTCTTTGCATCATTTCTTTCCTGACCTATATTAAGTCATTCTGCTTATTAACATCATGGTTATAATTTACTAAGTTATTTTATGTTTTCAATCTGTCTTGGTATATTTCTTATTCAAATTCCCAACAAAAATATCATGGTAACCATATTTTGCATTCAAGTGCTTAGATAGGAATGATCTCTTAGTATTAATTGAAGCATTTCAACTTTGGAAATCTTTTTTTGTATCTACATCTTTGAAAAATGAAATTCTTTATTTTGAATTTTCTGAAGGATAGCATGTGACCTCTTGCATCAAGTAACCACTGAGTTCACAGACCTGTTTGAAAGGTACGTGAATGCTTCTTTTAGCATCCTATTAATTGTCACATTAGCTTGGTTTAAGGAAAGATGAAGAAACTCCTGCCTGAGATTAGATGATAATATCTGATCTCAAATTAAAAAGCATACATGCTGTTCCTATTGATATTCACATATGTATATATAGATGTGTATATAGACATATACACACATACACAAATACATATAATATATTCATATATATATATAATATATGTACATATTTGTGCTCTGTCCTTTAAATTTTTTTCATAAATTATTATAGGGATGATTTAAAAAAAACTTTTATTATGTTTCTTTATCCATCCACAGTTACATCTGCAGTTTTGTTTCTTTACCTTGACATCCTTGAATTTTTCCTTCATCTACAGTCTAAATTGTCAGAGGCGTATGCACATGTGCACACAGACACACTCACACACACGCACATACCACATGATGTGAGCCTGCTGAATGTGAGGATGAAGTTGCTGAGAATCAGACTGATAGAATCTAGGGAATTGTGTAAAAAGAACCACAGAATCTCAAAATTGTACAGGACCTCAGAGGCAGAAGGGGAAAATTGGTGGGGCTGGGGAGGAGTGAGAATGAGATGGGGAAGTAAATTAAGCTGAAACCAATGATGTCCAGTTAATCTGGGGCAGACAGTTGTGCCTTACTTTATAAATTAACCTTAGGTAAGCTCTGTAGTACTTGATATTTTACATTATTGCTTATCTTTTAAAATATATTCTTCCTTTTTTATTTTGTGTAGGCAACTACTAAGTGATACAGTGAATAGGATTGGGCTCATAGTCATGACTTGAGTACCAAATCTTGCTTTAGATATTCAATTGAGCTATGTGACCTTGGGGAAATCACTTAATCTTTCAATATTTGTAGTGACATCTCCTTATTTGTAAGATGCATAGAAATTTTGTGATGATCAAATGAGTTGAAATATGTAAACTATTTGCTGTTATTATGATACTTTTTTCAATACCTAATAAGTGTTCAGTAGTTGTAAATGATGTACAAATTTGATATGTGCAAGAATTGCAAGTATGCATTGTATTAAGGGGGATTCAGGTTAGGAAGTGGACCAGAATATACATACCTGAATATGATTCACAACTTCTTTTGATCTCATTAAATTCATTTGACTAGCAAACTGTAATTTTACTTTCTTATTTAAGAAAAATTTATCCAATTAAAATCACATTATTTTTATGATACAACTCTCTTTGACATACTACAATGAGGGAATGCTATTCAATGAGAGTAATACAAAAATAACAAAAGGAGAGGCAGTTTGGCATATGGCCTAGGTATGCCAATGAAATCATAGTTTAGTGAATCTTAAAGCTTACCAACAATAGGATTATGTTCCAAACATTAGACTATATGTAAAAGTCTTCCCCCATTTTACTTCCTTTACTTTCCTCTTTCCCCAGTGTCTCAGTTATGAACTTTACGAGTATGGGACAGTGTCCTTGCTCATAGTATTGTGCAGATTTATGAAAATTTAGAGGTTATCTACTTCCAACCTTTCATTTTAAATATGAGGAAACCAAGCCCATTGTGGTAAAGTGACTCAACTGAGATCATGCAACTCCTAAATAGCAGACACAGTATTCAAACTCCGTTCCTCTATCTCAAAGTGCGACTCTTTCCACAATAGCACACTGTAAAGGAAAGGCCTATTTGTATTTTGAGGAATGAAAAAAAAAACTGTGATTGGAACAATATTTAATAAAAGAAAACAAGGCTATATTTTGGAAACATTTGACAACATTAATTACAGACACCCCTCATCTGTCACCCCCAAAATCTCAACCTCTTTAAGAAAATCTTTCACACTTGTGCCTAGAAAGGCAGCTTCATTGGAACATTTTCATAAACTACCATCAGTTATGCTGCAGCAGCTTCACAAATCAGAAATGATATCTTCAGGCACTGCTGTCAAGTGTTATTCAAATAATACCAGCCTCACATTTGAATAACAGCAGACATTTTGAATTAATTAATCAGATGAGATAGTCTAGGCCTTTTCTCATTAGTCTCTGGGTCAGGCATGGGAAGATATATGCGTTGGTGATGATATACTTGTCTTTAATCGTGATTTATGAAGATTTAGGATTGTGTGTGATTTGTCAAAGGTTCTGGGAAAAGGCTGGTGCATATTTCATTACCTAATCTGAGATTGATTTCATGATGCTAAGAGATACACCACTATTGTTCAGATGTGTGGGAGCACAGGTAGGTATGGTATCCCAGGGTTTTTAACTGGCTTATCTTTGCAACTGTCAAACAGTGCTGTAAACTTTTACAGCCTGCAGTTAATAATTCCTGCTTTAATTATAGGTAAATTTTTCATTCTGTCTAAAGAGAGAAGCTTCAATGATTATTTAGTTAAAAAGCATAGCAGACTTTATAACTATGACCCAGTATGTATTGTGGACAAAGTTGGCAAATTTCATGGGTTGGTCATGGTGAAAATATAAAATTTCATGGCTTGTCACCAATTAATAGAAAATTCCCATTAAAATGATACAAATAACCAGAGCATAACAAGGAAGATGACTCTCCTTACATGTTAGCTTCTAACTCATAGGATTTATGTTGACGTTGGAAATAACACTTTTAAAATCCACCAACAAGTAGTACTTTTGCATATACTAGGAGTTTAATACTTCTGTTAGGCTTCCTTGACAGAATATTCTCTTATTAGTTATGAGGAAAGCAGCCTTATTTTTTCCCAAACTGATTTTGGAGTTTATTGTCCCCTGTCTTAATTTATAATCGTGGAATTTTAAAATTGGAAGAAACTTTATTTAATTAAAATCCTGGCTCTGCTTGTTACCTCAAACAATCACTCAATCAACTTGGATCTGTTTCCTCATCTGGAAAATGAAAGAATTAATTTAGGGGAGCTTTCAGGGGCTTTTTGAGTTTAAATCTTTTGCTATGGTAAACTTTCCCATGAAACATGAATCTCTTTTGTAGCATCCCGGTATGGCCTCTGCTTGAATATCTCTAAATGAGGGGGAATTCACTATTTCCCGAAGCAGAACATTTCATTTTTGAATAACTCTAATTATAGACAAGTTCTTCTGTTTTATGTGAAGCTAAAATCTACCTTCATGTAACTTCTCCCTATTCTAGTTCTGGTCTCTTCCACATGACAGCCTTTTTTATTGTTTAGTGCTCTAAAACCAGTTTGAGTGTATTTGTGGGTGCAGAGAAAGGGCTTTTTGTTAGTAGGCCCTGGTGAAGTACGAAATCTTAAATTTAGATTATTAGGTTGGCATTTATTCAATTTACATTTTGCCTCTTCTTTCATGGTCTGATAATGAGATGCGTAAGTATATGAAAAATCAAAATTCAGGATTTCTGAGAAGAATTTGACTTTGTGTGAAGGATATATTTTTCTATTCAGAATAGAGCTCTCTGGATAGGACACTTCCTGAGGGTAACATCTGTGATACATAAAGTATTCATTTACTTTACATTATCAATCAAACCATTGTTTAAAATGTATTTAATAAAACAAGTAAGGGTAGACTAATTTTTCTGATTTGCATTAAAAAAATAAAAATGGTCATTCCTCTTTCATTTTAGAAAGTGCAATTAAGTTAAGGCTATTTAACATGATTAACTGGGCTGTTCATAAAATTATTTGTAACTTGCATTATATTTATAGTACAGAAGTTAGTTTTATAGGTGACTTTAAAATGAATCTTGTTATATAATCATATATTTAGGTGCAGTTCTATTTTGTCTATTTTGGAGGAAGTCAGTTCAAAAATACTTTGATATTTGAAGAAAAAATAGTATTTAAATATTATTCATGTCCATATGTAATATCAAGGATTTGAATAATCAGAAAAGGAGGTGATTTGATTATATAATTAGAATATAATAAGGTAACAACCTGAATGTTATTGATAACCCTTAGATACTAAAATAACAGGGGTACCTTTCATAAACAGTGCTCTATTATAGAAAGAACATTGAACCTGAAATGAGAAAATCTGGTTTGAATTCTGACTGAAAATTAGTAAGTTTTTGTTTGTTATTTCAATTTCCTGGGTCTCAGCTTTCTCATTCATAAAATGAGGGGGTTGAATAAAAAAAACTCTAAAGGTGTTTGTGGCAGCCCTATTTGTAGTGGCTAGAAACTGGAAAATGAATGGGTGCCCATCAATTGGAGAATGATTGGGTAAATTGTGGTATATGAATGTTATGGAATATTATTGTTCTGTAAGAAATGACCAGCAGGATGAATACAGAGAGGCTTGGAAAGACATGAACTGATGCTGAGTGAAATGAGCAGAACCAGATCATTATACACTTCAACAACAGTACTGTATGAGGATGTATTCTGATGGAAGTGGATATCTTTGAGAAAGAGAAAATCCAATTCAGTTCCAAATGATCAATGATCTACAGAATCAGCTACACCCAGAGAAGGAACACTGGGAAATGAGTGTGAACTGTTTGCATTTTTGTTTTTCTTCCCAGGTTATTTTTACCTTCTGAATCCAATTCTTCTTGTGCAACAAGAGAACTGTACGGTTCTGCACACATATATTGTATCTAGGATATAATAATATATTGATCATATATAAGACTGCCTGCTATCTAGGGGAAGGGATGGAAGGAGGGAAGGGAAAAGTCGGAACAAAAGTGAGTGCAAGGGATAATGTAAAAAATTACCCATGCATATATATGTTCAGTCAATAGAAGTAATAATAATAAAAAAAAGAAAATCTCTAAAGGTTCCTACTAGATCTAAAGTCCATTATTTCCTTTAAACTTCTAGCCCTTTGGGTCAATTCTCTGTGAAGAAATTAAATGAAAAGACATACAATAATTGTACAGGATGAGAATATGTTCTTTCTCATCTCTTTTGGGAATTTGTCTTATAGAACAATCTTCCCTCCTTCCATTCCTCTTCATACTATGCCAAAAAAGAAATCTACTGGCTTTTTTCTTCCTTTCTGTCTGCCTATAAATAAACACAACCAGTATTCTTAAAAGTAATCCCCAACTTTGCCAATTCTTCTTACTTTATCAGTCTTATATCTTGTGTCCTAGAAAGGACAATCTACAATTCTTCTACTTTGTTACCTATTCATTTTTGAACTCCTTTCAACTGAAATAATTATAAACCTACCACCTTATAAAACAATCTTTTCAATGAACCTTACATAATTTAATTGTTTAACCTGATGGACTTTCTCATACTTCATCCTCTACCTTTTTGCAGAATTTGACAATGGTGATTATCATGTACTCCTGGTTAGTCTCTTTCTCCTTAATTTCTGTGACACAGCTTGTTTCTTGTTTTTATCTTATCTGATTGATATTGGTATCCCCTAGTTCATTGTCCTATTCCTGCTCAATAAGTGTAGATGTTCCCTAAAACTTTATCCTGGTGAGTTCTTTATTTTATATTTTTCCACTGATGATTTTATCCTATTGGTTTGGTTAAAACCTCTATGCAGAAAAATGTGAAATCTGTATATCTTGCTCTAGTCTTTTCCCTGAATTTTAGTTTTATTTTAGCTTTAAAAATCTCCTGCCTGCTTGATATATCTACTTAGCTATCCCATTGGCACCTCATGCTCCTAAATTAATCCCTTCTTTCCACAACATCTTCCAGATTTCCTTTTTCTGTTAATGATGTGAGTAGTTACAAACTCTTAAAAACAAACAAACAAACCTCTTAAAAATAGTCAATTTTGGCTTTCTGTTTTTCCTTATTTCTTTTAGCCCATCAACTCCCCAAAGTCATAATGATTCTTATCTACATCTCATCTCTGATTCCTTTACATTGAAGTAGACAATCCTTTTCCATACCTATTTCTGTTAAGAGTGCTGTATTCCACTCAGTCAAATAGCCTTGACCTTGTAATCATCCTTTTCTCTTTTGTTGTTTCCACATCCATTCACTCATTTGCCAACTCTTCTCAATTCTATCTTTATAACACATTTTAAAATTGTTGTAGCTGTTACTAACTCTAAATTCACATAGTCACTAGTTGAGGCCTTTTTCTCTTCTGGACCAGACTATTATAATAACTTCCTAATCAGGTTCCCTGTTTCCTGTCTCACCTCCTTCTACATGAGAAATTCAAAATAAACTTCCAAAAATATTGGTCTGACCATGCCACTTGATTACTCTTCCCCTTGTAGTACATTCTCCACAAAATTGAAAACGATTTTTCTAAAGTCTGTGTTTGATCATGTCATTTCTTTCCCCCACTTCTATTCCCAATTTTCTCTTGACTTTATTTCATATATTCCAGTTGTTCTCTATTACTTCTATGATTAGCTATAAACTCCTTTGTTTAGCATTTAAATCTCTTTTCACCCTTCCTTCTTTTCTATTTATATATTAATTTTTCCCTGTCCATACTCTGTGGTCAAACCATTCTGGACTACTTGCTGTTTCTCACATATCTCTAGGCTTTGCATGTTTTGCTGTCTCATATCTTAGATGTTCTCTTACCTCTTTTTTGTCTCTTGCAATCCCAGTTTCCTTTGACTCATCTCAAACTAGGTTTTCTGTAAGAACTTTCTGGTGGTTCTAGCCATTACCTTCTAAAGTTACCTTGCATTTGATTTGTATATGTTTATATGTATGTGTGTGTGATACATGTAAATATATTCATAGATATTGACACATGTATATCTATACACATACTTATTTATATGTACATACACCAAAATAAACTTCCTAAGGTTTATATTTGACCATGCCGTTTGATTAAGATCTTTCCTGAAATCTCTCTTCCTTTAATCCATCTTTCTCCTTTCCCCCTTTGAGTTCTCTTTATTATTAGAATGTAAGTTCCTAGAGCACAGGGACTGTACAGTATTGCTTTTGTATTTGTGTCCTTGGTGATTAGTACAGTGCCTGGCATATGATGAATTCTTTTTTTTTTTTTTTTTTTCTAAAAGATTTCTTTTTTTCTTTTTTTTTTTTAATTTTTATTTTATTTTATAATTATAACATTTTTTTGACAGTACATATGCATGGGTAATTTTTTACAACATTATCCCTTGCACTTACTTCTATTCAGATTTTTTCCCTTCCTCCCCCAACCCCCTCCCCCAGATGGCAAGCAGTCTTATATATTACAGTATATTCTAGATACAATATATGTGTGTAGAACCGAATTTTTTGTTGCACAGGAAGAATTGGATTCAGAAGGTAAAAATAACAGTTTACATTCATTTCCCAATATGATGAATTCTTAATAAATTCTTGTTGATTGATTAATTGGATCTTCATTTTGTTTGTAGGATAAATATAAGCCCCTTAATCTGTCATTTAAGGCCTCCTATAATATGGCCCTATCCCACTTTTCTAGCCTAATTTTTTATTATTGTACTTTTCACATACTCCAGATCACAGCCAAATTAGACTACCAGTTGTTATTGAATTTAATAGTCTATCTCCTACCCTCATGTATTTGCAGTCCTTCCTCCAAGCCTGTAATGCATGCCTTCGTCACTTCTTTGTCTTAAAATATTTATTTCCCTTTATTCAGATACTCCTTATTCAATGAAACCACCTCTTGATTTTCCCCCGCCACCCTTTTCCTCATTGATAATACTCTTATGTCAAATCATCTTATATTTACTTCTTTTATATCTGATTTGTCACTTCTCTAGGGTGTCATATTTGACTATAATGACATCATCTCCTTTGAGGCAAGGATTATCTCATTTTTCTTGTCATATCCCTTGTACCTGGCAAAATCCTTTCTGTCTAGTGAGTGGTTAGTAAGTGTTTGAATTGAATTGAATTGACCTCTCAACTTTTGTTTCTCTATTTGTGAAATGGTATTATCCATATTCTCATTATTACCCTCTTGGAGATATTTGGGAGAAAGTTCTTTATGAATCTTTAAAATGCTACAAATATAGTGTTTTTTTTTTTTAAGTAGTATTCGCTTATTCTGTCTTTTTGGACAGTATTGGCCCATCATGGGTCAAAACTTTTATGTCTATTTAGAGAAAATGTGATATTATGGAAAAAAAATACTCAATTGGGAGCCAGGAAATTTGTATTATATTTTTGATTCTTCCATTTAATAATTATGTTCCTGTGGGAAAACTTAGTCTTTTTCTTCATCTCTAAAATGGGACTAATGATATATCAGAACTTGGGTTGTACATTAATTTTTTTAAAGGTTTTTTTTTTTTTTTTACTTTGTTTCTTCTCCTTCCCACCTCTGTCTCAGCTTCCCAATAAGGGGGAAAATCCCCTTTAACTAGTAAGCGTCATTCTAACATCAAGTTTTCTATCAGCCATGTCCAAAACATATATGTTTCAATCTTCATCCTGAGCCTATAATCATTCTGTTACAAGTGGAGGGGATAATATGTTTTCATTCTCGGTCTTCTAGGATTGTGCTTGGTCAGTTCATTGCATTGATTCTGAAGTCTTTCAAAATTGCTTGTAATTATATTGTTATCATAATATAAATTGTTCTGCTTACTTCATTCTGTATCAATTTATACAAGTCCTACCAGTTTTGTCTGAAACCATCTTCTTCACTATTTTTTACATCTCAATAGGATTCTATTATATTTATATATTATTTTGTTTGGCTGTTTCCAGTTGATAAGTGATTCTTTGCCACCACCAAAAGAGCCATTATGAATATTTTTGTACATGAGGATTCTTCTCCTTGTTCTTTGTTCTCCTTGGGGGTATTAGGTATATTAGTGACATCTTAAATCAGAGTATGCATGCTATAGGTAGGTCAAGATAGTTACTACTAATGTTTCAAGACCTTTCTGTAAGGCCTAAGGTGAACTCATTATAAAAAAAAAAAAAGTGTGCTCTGATAGAGCTTATGATGAGAATTCAGTTATATTAACTTTGTCCGTGTTGACATGGAGGTCCTGAAATATACATGTATGTATGTATATGTATAGATGTATAGATATATCTGTATATCACCTTACAATATATAAAGTCTACTTCATATATAATCTCATTTGATCTTCTTAAGCACTTTGGGTGATAGGTAGTATTTTTCAATCTCTTTTTACAGATGAAGTCTTAGTGACAAAGACAATAGTTTCCCCACAATTTCTTGGCTGTTATCAGAAGCAAAATCTGAGCCCAAGTCTCCTGATTCTAAATCTGATCTTTATTTATCTGAAACATCTTTATTCTTTTCTAAACTTGGATTAAGACTAAAAAAATAGCATTTAGGATTTGAGTGATATAGCAACTAATGGGTTATGTTGAAACTAAATTATTTCTAATAAAAGCATAATATTCAGACGCAATAAAAATAATCATTATTATATTTCTATTTGTTTTATTTGTTGTTCATTCTTCCTTCTTGAAAAGGACCAATAACTTTATGAGGGCAGTATTGTGAATTTTTTGTGTGAATTGTATTTAAGGGAAGGAGAACTGCTCAAAGTCATTCTCACTGTTATGTCAGAGAACTACCAGACTCTTGGTAGAACATGTCCAACATATAAATTGTAGTAATGCCATTGCTGCTTTTAAAGTTATGAAGGAATGTATATCAGTCTCATAATATTTTAATTTAGGGCTTTACCCATTGGAATAGTTTCGCTGGCCTTGACACTGAAGTGACAATGGACCATTAATATCAATATAATTCCTATTTTAATATTAATGAAAATTTTTTTAAAAAATTTAAATTTTAAAGCAAACCAATATAAAAATAAAATTCCAGAAGGGATTTTAAAAAAATGGTTGGTTGAAATTATGTCCCTCTAAAGTATCTCATTTTGGTTCATGAAAGCAGAGAAATATAAAAATATTGCAGCCATTCTTTTATAGTACAGAATTTTATTATTCACCAGTTTGTGATTTTGGTTAAGCAAGCTAAACAGTAGCTTTTATTAGTATCTTTCTGGCTTTTCTTTAGTTGTTGAATCCTAAGTATAAAAGCAATATAATCTTTTGTCAAATTAGATTTTTCTTTATTATTTTTTTCAAATAGGATTGGGTCTCATTGACTTTATAAGACCAGTTACTCATGATCAGCACAGAAATTTTCACCAATACTATATCTCTCCTTTTACCTTTACTGTACTGGTGTTGGATTTAATGTAGACTTTTGATAAGCTCAGCACATTTTGTCATAAAATTCCTGAACTCAAGAAATCTACCAGCCTCAACCTCTCTCAGGAACAGGCTAATAGGCATGTGCCACCATGCCTGTCCCATTTATCCATTTAAAACCATTTATTATGAATTTTAAACATTAAAATTCATTAAGCATAAATTAAAACTATTTAAATTTTTAAAAAATAGATTTCTACACATATTTCTTCCATTCTTATAAATTTTAAATGTGAGGTTTCAAAGATACTTGCTACAAATACTTTCTACAATGTATTGTTTTAATTTTAATTTCTTGTTGTATAACTATAAATTTTTATATATTGAATCCTTTCACCTTGCTTCCATGCCTACTTAATTCATTTATAATTATATGATGATAAAAATAGGGTTAGCATGTAAATGTTGTAAATCACCAAATCTATTTTCCGATTATTTGAGTGTTCAAATCAACAGGGCCACAGATAATCTAAAAGAGATCAGTCTTTTGCTAGTAAGCTTTTTACTTTTTTTTTTCCCCCCTTAGTCTGATATTTTAGCTATACTGATGACTGGGAGTTCTAGCAGTTAATATGCCTTAGCCTTTGCTTTTACAGACAAGAAATAGCTCTTATAGTTATATTGCTAGGTTTCAAAACTATTTACAATAAGTGGGATAGTTTACTACCTCAGGGTAGTGCATTAAGCCTATTGCTCTTGAGAATCCATTTTCATTTCTTTTCACCAATTGATGGGACAGATATGACAAGCCTCTAAAGTTGAGTGGAAATTTTCTGTGGGTAGAGCTGTTGTATTAAATTACTTCTTACCACCACTAGTGAAAGTTGTAAAGACTAGTGAGTCGGCAGTCTGTGTCTAAGAAGAGAAATATATTGTTCTAGAATAGAGAAGTTACAAGGTCTAATGTATAGGATAGTCTTCTTAGGTATCCTTCTCTATCTTTAAATCACACCTCTAAGTCTATCTCCTATAAAAACCCATTATCACAAAATACTTGTTAATTGAAAGTGATGTTTTATGTTCAAAGAAGGCTACATTAATACTTTAGATCATAGATCTAGAGTTGAACTCCATCTATGTGTAAATCCAGCATAATTTCCAATTTCACAATGCTTAGTATCTATCTTGTATCTATTTTCTTTCCCCTAGTCAACTTTAAGCTTTTTAACAGGTAAGAACTATATTTAAGATAGTACTGGAGTATTCCACCTAGAATTATTAATGGGGAAGTAACATTAAAAGGGAGAACTTGTTTCCTTAGGAACATTGCTTATGCAGATGCTGTGTACTATGGCAACAATAAACAAAGTGATGCTCAGGAAGATTTAGTACTGTTGAGGTTTAGGTGCTAGCTTGGATCATTGTCGACTACATATATAATTTACTTCTGATGATTGACAGAATGGCATGGTACAATTTGATTATAATGTATTAATGACACTAATGGAAAATGATGTTGTTTGGGACAGGATTATATGAGATGTCTTAATATCTCTATTTCTCTCTTCTCTCTACCATGGGGATCCTTAGTGAATTCTTCTTGATTGATTAAATTCCCTCTGTCATTTTATCAAGTGACCACTGGCAATTAACTTGGTTTTTTTCTATTTTTTTTTATTTTTATTTTTTTAATAGAAGAATTGACCATACAGTTCTGTTTAAAACATTAATATGTAGTTTTAAATGAAAAACATATTTTAGTGGACTCTGAAAGAAAATGCCACAAAATAAACTTTGATTAAAGGGGTCCAGATTTTGATATAGACTACATCTTATTTTTAACAAAATACATTTTTGAGGGGAAGATTGTTACCACTTTTAAAACATTTATGAAGGACTCTTTGATTTCTGAGTTTGTTATTTCCTTTAACTGATAGGCTGATAATGAACAGAATAATTAACTTTAGAGTCTGATCAACCCAAAGACCCCATCTTCTGGGGGAAGAATCCAATATTTGACAAAAACTGATGGGAAAATTAGAAAACAAATATAGCATTTAAACTATATACCAAGATGATCTTCAAATGAATACATAAAACTTAACACAAAGGATGACATTATAAAGCATTAGAGGAGCCAAATGACAGATTATTTTTCAGGTTTTTTGATAAAAGGAGAGTTCATTTTCAAAGAAAACAAAGAGAGGATCAGAGAAAATACCTTGGACAATTTTGTTTTACATCAAATTATCAGGTTTTTGCACAAACAAAACTAATGCCACTAAAATTAGGAGGGAAACAATAGGGAAAAAATCTTTGTAGCAAGTTTCTTTGATAAGGGTCTCCTTCCAAGTTAATATAAGGAGCTGATTCAAATGTACAAGACAAAAATATATCCTCCTGTTGACAGTAGAAGGATAGGAATAGTAGAAGGATATGAACAGCAGTCAAAGGAAAAAATTCAAGGTAGTGATTTGGAGCCTTTTTTATATCAGTGTTGCTAATATTTAGAGAAATGCAAATAAAAGCAGCCTTAAGGTTTCACCTGATGCCTGTCAGATAGACAAGTTTGATAAAAAGGATACATTTTAAATATTGGAGTTTTGTAAAAACAGGTACATTAATGTAACTTGGGTGGAGCTCTGAACTGTCTAGCTGTTCTTCAGAACAGCCTTTCAAGGCAGTTTCAAACTGTGGCCCCCAAAGTTACAAAACTCTATATACTCTTTGACCTGTGATACTGAAACTATGTGTATATCCCAAGGAGATTGAAGAAAGAATGAAAATGATCCATATATACAAAGATGTTTATAGCAGCTATTTTTGTGGTGGCTAACAACAGAAACAGGGGGTAGGTAGGGTATAGTTGAACAAGAAATGGCATATAAATATAGCAGAATAATGTAATGCAAGAAATGATGAAGCAGATAGTTCCAGATACCCCTGGAAAATTTGATTAACTGATACAAAGTAAGGTAAGCATAATCAAGAGATTAGTTTATACTATATCATCGACATTGTAAAATTCTGACCAATGCATTAATCATTAATGATTCCAGAGGAATCATTAATGAAACATGCTATAGATATCTTAACAGAAATGTGATGGACTCAAGGTGAAGACAGACTTATTTATTTATTTATTTTTGGACATAGCCAGTGTAGGAAATTGTATTGTTTAACCATGTATGTTGTTAAAAGGATTTTGTTTTTATTTTTATTTTTTCTTCCCAGTTGGTAGTGAGAGAGGTGGAAAGGGAGAGAGAAAATAGATTTTTATTAATTGGAAAAAACTTTTTAAAATATATGTTGATGAGAAATCCCCCAAAACTGAGAAATATCTCTGCATATATCTTCATTCATATTTGTTTTCCTTTTTCTTCTCAGTCCATGAATATATTTCGTAATGATTTCTTTCTCAAGGAATTCAATTCTTAGAAAATCAGACTTAAGAAATTCAACTGTATGTATGCATGGGCTGAATATTCTCCATGAGAACCTGAATATTATTCCCATGAGATCAATAGCAAAAATAGATTTCCCCATAAAATTATGACATTCTCTATTAGAATGCACTATAATAAATTATGTCATTATAAGTCCACTATCTTTTAATAATAACAGTTTTATAATGAGCAAGTGAATTTCACTTTGCTAACTATTATGAGAGATTAATAAATACATTCTATAATCAAGAAATAGTAGAATGAGATGATTCCATTAAAAAAATTTAAAATACCAGAATTTCAGGTCAGAATATAACCATGTTCCACTCCCAAAGAAAGCATGATGTTAGACTTTAAATGAACATTTTACCTCTGAGCATCAGTTTCCATATTTATAGAAAGAGCGATAGTAATATTTGTATCAAGTACTTTACAGGATTGTTGTGAGAATCGAATGAGATTACATATATATTTAAAAACTTTGTGAATCTTAAAATAGTATATTTTTCAGTGATACCTCAATAATATAGTGCTTTTGATTTACAAAGTATTTTCCTTTTGAGGAAATGTAGTGTGACTACCCACTTTTCCCTGGGGGGTGGTGTATGACTAGAACTTTTTTGGATAATCTCTTTTTCCTGTAATAAATACTTGATTAGATTATTTGTGTGAGGATTATGTCTTAATATCTTCTACTTTCTCATGAAAACATATCCAAATAGGATCTTAGAATTTAGAGCTGAGCTGCATATATAAGCTTTAGAAGTGCTGTAGCTTTTCTTTTTTATAGTGGAGGAAATTTGGAGAAAGTTCAGGTGAGTTACCCAAGGAACATAGCTAAAGAATTAAATTTCAACTCAGGTTTTCTGAATATAATAACTTATTATAGAGTTTGTGATATCTGTAAGATTTTAAGATGGCAAATTTTCCTGTTTATTCTATAGGGGTTTCCTAGTCTCCTTATCAACTAGTATTTTCTCCTTCCCTTCTGAGATTACCTTCCATCTATTTGATATATATCTATATTTATCTGAATATATCTACTGGTCTAAATGTTTCTATCTTATCTATATTTTATCTTTCACATTAGAATATGAGTTCTTTGTCAGCCGGGACTCTTTTTGTCTTTCCTTGTGTCATTAGTTCTTAGTTTTTGTATCAAGCAATATACTAAGTAGTTAGTAAATGCCTCTTGATTGACTGCTGTTATAGGTAAACAGGCTTTTATGTGACTTCACTAATACTTTTCTAAATTTAAATTTTGAGTGTAAGATTCAGTATAATTTAAATGCAAACATGCATTTTTGTATATTAAATATTTTAATATGTTACTACTTGAACTAATAACAAATAGTGTGATAAAAAAGTACAGAGTTCATAATTCTTAGACAGTTTAGTAATTATACAGACAGCTTATAGTTAAGAGACACTGTTCAATTCGAGGATTATGAACTATGGTGATGGCTATTGTATTCCCATAGTTATTGCATTTATCCATAATTATACTGTCAAAGGCTCAGTTAATGAACTTTTCATTTAAGGGCACTATCAATGCAACTTTGGAATTTTCTTTTCAGCTGGATTTTTTTTAAAAGTACATTATGGACACTGTCCTTAAATATAATTTTCTTATTGAAATTAGCTGAGATCATCTCATGATTATTAACTCTTGCATTATTTACAATAAGAGAAGGTAAAATAAGAGAGTTTCTTAGTGTTCAGAAAATTTCAGTAGAAAAAAATAAGAGATGGTTAACAAAGAAATTATATCTTTTGTTCTTAAGGTGATGTCCTTCTTTTTGTCTAATTACTGTTCCATTGTATACTCCCTTTCAGTGTAAGAGGCAATATGCAGATGTGAAACACTACTGTACCTCTAAATGTTTAAATACTGAATAATTTCTAATGCAACGAATCTTTAATTGCTTTCTTTTATAAAAAAAAAACAATAACAAAACCTGACTTCAGATACATAATTTAACTAGTTTAATATATATGAAAAAGAATATTTGTGGGAAAATGACATAATACTAATTCTTTGAATTATTACTGGAATACCAAAAGAGAATGTGATGTACTGGATAGAGAACCAGTCTCAGAGTAAGAAGAATCTGGATTCTGTTCCTTTCTCTAGAGTGCTTCACCTGGGATCAGGAAGATCTGAGTTCAAATATTTGCCTTAGACATTACCTGGGTGACCTTAGGCAATTCACTTAATCTGTTTCTTCATCTGTAAAATAGAGGTAATAGCATCTGCTTCCAAGTGTTATTTTGAGACTCAAATGAAATAACATTTATAAAGCTCTTTTGTAAACCTTAAGCACTATATCATTGGTAGTTATTACATTATGTAACCCTAGGCAAATCATTTAATCTCTCCATGCTCTATGTAACTTTTTGAGTTGGAGAAGATGCTGATGATCTTCATTGATTCAGTTAAATGACCAATCTTGAACAAAAAATAAACTCTTTCTCAGATTTTGTGATTCATTCTAATAATGTTTAACATTATTATTTATTTGTTTGTGTCATTTTTCATCTAGTATTTAAAATATTTTGAGTATATGATAATAGGCACAAGACCTTCATATTTATACTTAGCTCCATTTTGATAGAGGAGTAGTTATTTCTTTCAATACTTTAAGACTTATGATGTCACAGATATGGCTATTCTCTCCTACAACATATCAAATCAGTTTTTGGTTTTAGCTATGGCTGTTGCTTCCCAAATACCATTACTTAATGAATTATAGAATCTCAGAGTTGGAAGAGAGATCTCAAGACCTTGTAATGCTTGAATAGAGATTACTATCTATAACTCTCTGTACACTTCCATTGATAGGCTCATTACTTATTCTATTTTTAGACAGCTTAAATTTTAAGAAGTTATTTCTTAAATTTGACTGGAATGTGCCTTTTTGCACTTTTTATTGTTAGTGTTGCCCTTTTAGGCGAACTTATCCATATGGCAGCACTGCAAATACTTATCTAAGTTTCTTTCTGCCTAAATTTCTTTCAGGTGATTTGACTAATGGAATGATTACTGGTGCTTTAATCATACTGATCATCCTCTTTTGGATGAAATTCTTTGAATTTAGCTAGAAGAAGTGTTGTGTGGTACACCCATTGTCTGCCATTGAACCAGTACTCAGCCTTCATGACTTAAAAGGACTTCAGGGCTTATGTTTGATTGGTTTATTATTTTTGGATTTCAATATTACTTCCACATCCAGATAAGAGATTGGAGGAATTTCAGCTTGTATTAGAAATATTTGAAGTAATCTATTCTTTCTTCCTATATAAGCTATATTTTGGGCTCTTTTGAAAAACTAAGATGACTAGAAATCAACAATTCTTGTTTATTTCAAGGGAGAATTTGTGGACAATTTAACATAAAGGTATAATTCCCTTCCTCTCAACAAAAGATTATTTCAGTATTGGATAATGGAAATTATAGTGGACAAAGCCGTCACTTTAGAGTAAGAAGTCTAGAGTTGAAGTGTTGGCTCTGATACTTTGCTCTTTGCTCTGTGATCCTGAGCAAATAATTTCACCCATGAATCTTTGCTTCACAGATTGTAAAATGGTAGTATATACTTATATTACCGACCTCTTAGGGTTCTTGTGAGTGCATTGTAAATCTTTTAAGTGCTAGAAAAATATAAGTTGTTGGATTCGATGAGAGAAAAAATGCAGTAATATGCACGTGGTGTTTTCTTTTCATGAGTATAGGTATAACCAAATGAAGATATTTGAGAAGACTGAACCTCATTATATCCTATATTTGAAAAGGTATGTAAAATTAGTTTTGGAGATTGGGACAAATATGTTATATCTTCCTTAAGGTTGATATCTATGCATTTTTGGTGCCTTTTCTTTATAAAGTGGTTTTGCTTTTTGACTCACATATCCTTCTAAAGGAAAAGCAAACTTATAAAGTTCAGTGGCATTTAATGGTTGGCACTTTCTTTTTCCAGTATGCGTATTATTTCTTTTTTAGTATACTCCCAGCCTTAGAAACATAAGCAGCTCCAAACTCCATATATTTAGTTACATTTATTATCCTTGTCTTTTTTTAATGTAACAATAATAGTAGCAATAGCAAAGTATTAACTATTATGGAGAGTAGAATTATAATAATAAACAAAAAAAACCCATACCAGTTGACAGAATAATTTCTATTTGAAATTAAAATTCAGTAATGATTAATTATGGAATTTTCCCACATAAACTTTTGAATCACAGATTCATAGAATTTCAAATTTGTGAGAAATTTACAGAAGTTGAGATCAACTTATATCTAAATAGTAATCTCTTCTACAACCCTCCAACTTTCTAGTTGCAACTTTCAACAATCATGCATCTATATAGAAAAAACCAGAAGATACTGGATTCAAAAGGAAGACTTGAAACATGTAGAAATAGAGGCGCAAATGAGTTTAAAGCCTGTCATCTTGATCATTGATATGCCTAACCATATATAATACATATTTTTAGTAACTAGGAATTTATTCTACATTGCTATTGGTTCAGAAGTTGGTTCTTTCAAATATGTCATTTAACTGGAAAATTTATATTTCACTCATGGAGTTTAGCAATCTCCTTGGCCAACCACATTTGTATTATTAAACAGTAAGAGCTCTTTTCTCCAGCAATTTACCAATTGGAAAAGCTCAAGCAAACAGCATTTTTTGATATCCATCAATACTTATCTTCAACATCGTATTTGTAGAACAGAGCACTTTTTTAAAAATTAATTTTATAATTATAATAAATTTTTTTGACTGTACACATGCATGGATAATTTTTTACAACATTATCCCTTGTACTCACTTCTGTTCCGAAGTTTCCCCTTGTTCCTTCCACCCCCTCCCCTAGATGACAGGCAGTCCCATATATGTTAAATGTGTTATAGTATATCCTAAATACAATATATGTGTGCAGAACCGAATTTCTTGTTGCACAGGAAGAATTGGATTCAGAAGGTAAAAATAACCTGGGAAGAAAGATAAAAGTACAAACAGTTTACACTCATTTCCCAGTGTTCCTTCCTTGGGTGTAGCTGATTCTGTCCATCATTGATCAACTGGAACTAGGAATTAGAGCTTCTCTATGTTGAAGATATCCACTTTCATCAGAATATATCCTTATACAGTATCGTTGTTGAAGTGTATAATGATCTCCTGGTTCTGCTCATTTCACTCAGCATCAGTTGATGTAAGTCTCTCCAAGTCTCTCTGTATTCATCCTGCTGGTCATTTCTTACATAACAATAATATTCCATAACATTCATAGACCATAATTTACCCAACCATTCTCCAATTGATGGACATCCATTCAAAACCGAGCACTTTTGCTGAACAGGTTGTTTACTGTTTTTATAGGATTATTTTATTGTTTCTGTTTTGTGTTGGAAGGGTAGGGTAATTAGAACATTTAGTTCTATATCTCATGGGGATTTATAAGGCATAATGATTAACATAATAAAGATGAATAGTGGGTGTTATCTAGATTCAACTTATTTGCAGTGATAATATGTGACTATATAAGATAAATATTAATGACATTTATGTCAACAAAAGGAAGTAGACTATTCCTTTAATAAGAACAAAGGAAAACAAGTGAATAGCCCCAGGATTATACTGGCTTCCATAAACTTTTAAAAGAACTGGAGGTAGATTTCTGGTTCAATAGGTAGAACTTCTAAGGAGCAAGATTTATGGAATACATAAAAATAATAACATATTAAAAAGTATGAATGGTTTACTTTTTGTATAGTTGAGGAAGTATTCACATTACTAAGATCAGAGTTTTACCTATATACCAGAAAGCTATTTACTTATGTAAATACTTTTCCTTTCCATATAACAGCTATTTATTACTTGGAACAACTATTAGGACACCCTACTCTATGCTTAGTTTTAGTGAGGAAAAGTCAGGTAATAAGGAGGATAGCACTATGTTCAACATGTATTAGATCTTTCTTAATTAGATTTTTAAAAAATCAGAACTAATATATATATATATATATATATATATATATATATATATGTATATATGATTTCTTTTAACATGCTAAGTTTTTAATGCAGTGTGTTGATTAGATTTTTTTGGGGGGGTGGGGTTTGACTTTGAATTTTCTTGTGAAAACTGTATCAATACACATAAGTAATTTGCCTTTTACTTATAATCTTGCAGTTTCCTGGGGGAGCACTGAAAAATTAAGTAATTTGCCTTGTTGTCACAGTAGTGACTAGTAACTTGACAGTTATGATTTGAATCCAAGTCTTCCTGTCTGCAAGGCCAATTCCCTATCCATTCTGTTGTTCTGACTTTTAAGACAAGATTAATCAGCATAAAAGAGGAAAAGGGACCCACATGTACAAAAATGTTTCTAGCAGCCCTTTTTGTAATTTTCAAAGAACTGGATACTGAATGGATGCCCATCAACTGGGGAATGGCTGAAAAAGTTATGGTATAAGAATGTTATAAAATATTCTTTTTCTATAAGAAACGATGAGCAGGCTGATTTCAGAAAAGCCTGGAAAGATTTACATGAACTGATGCTGAATGAAGTGAATAGAACCAAGAGAACATTGTATAAGATAACAAGATTGATTACATGATGATCAACTGTGATGGACTTGGCTCTTTTCAACAATGCAGTGATTCAAGGTAATTCCAATAGAATTGGGATGGAAAATGTCATATACATTCAGAGAGAACTATGGAGACTGAAAGCAAATCAAGCATAATATTTTTTTACCTTTTTTAATGTTGTTGTTATTTATTTACTTGTTTTTTTCTTATAGTTTTCCCTTTTGATTTGATTTTTTCTAGTTCATATCATAAATATAGAAATATCTTTAAAAGAATTGCACATATTTAACTATATCAGATTGCTTGTTGTCTTGGGGAGGGGGAGGTAAAAGGGAGAAAAATTTGGAAAACAAAGTTTCATAAAAAAATGTTGATGACAAATATGGAAATATTTTTAAAAGGATTGCACATGTTTAACCTATGTCAGATTACTTGGTGTCTTGGAGGAAGTAAGGGAGTCAGAGAGAAAAATGTGGAATTCAGAAATGTATGTTGAAAATTATCTTTACATGTATTTGAAAAATAAAATGCTATAGAAGAGATCTTCGCCCCTTTATCCCAAATGAATTTGGAGGTGACTGCTTGAGGGGGGAATGAAGAAGGGACCCGAAACTCAAAATCCTTGAAGGAGAAAATCTCCTTCAACTCTGCCTCAGTGAGGGACTCCTCCTGAGGGAAAGCAAACTAGACAGTTTCATTCTGTTATCTAGGTGGGGTAGGTTCAGTCCTGAAGCTCATTGAATTCTATTCAAATTTCAGTCCAAGCTGAAACCCAGCTTGTAGAACTCCACCCACTAGCTCCCTTCAGCTTGTAGTCAAAGCTCCTATTATAAAAAAGCCAATCTAAAATCCTCTATTTGCAGAGGTTGGAAATATGCCATGCATACCATGCTATACCAAGGAGCCTCTGCCCACTGGAATAATATTCTTTTCTAGTGTATCCTCTCTTTATCCTCACCTATTTCCCTAAACAGACTTTATTCCTCTCTGTCAGGATTTCTAACCTTTCCTATAATTAAACCTCTTTTGTCAATCTAGGTTTTCAGGTCTGTAAATTCCTTCACAGAGAATCTCTGCGCCACCAGAAGAGAGTTCCCCAAAACTCCCTACCCTTGCGCTGAATCCCAAAGGGTTTCAGGGGAGCCAAACCTCTCCAATTTGGTTCCCTGAACTCCGAATCTGCCACTAGACCTCATCATTTAACTCCCTGACCACCAGAAACCCTAACCTCATTTTGGTTCCCTACTAAAGGGAACCCTAAAACCTAAACTTCATGACTATTAAAAAAGAAAAAAAGACTAATATGAACAAAATAGTATTTTACATGTATATTTACTTGCATATCTATTTTTTTTTTAATCCTGATGATTTTTAGCCTAATGTTTTTTCCACTAAACTAAGCTGTCTTTTTCTTATACTCAGATGTATCCGTGATCTCACTGATATTGTTAGAGGAGAAATTCCACTGGTGAAAATCACAAACTACCCATATCATCTAGTCTTATTGTGGTTTTTTTTTGTTTGTTTGTTTGTTTTTGTTTTTCTTTTGTTTTTGTTTTTGTTTTTTCTATGATGCACTGGAATCTGGAAGTCTGGTTCTTTTAATAATTAATAGGTAGCAGTCTGGACTCTGGATTTGTTAATCCTCATACTCAATATATAGTGAGCTTTAGTCATGTGTGTCCTTTTGCCTCTTATTCTCTAATTGTGCACAAGTTTTTACTAGTGGAGCCTATAGATTAAAATGAACAGAAGAATGGTACATTAATCATTTTCTATAAATCTCTTCAATTCTTTAGCCCTTACAAAAAAGAGGAATTGTGCTCCAGATGCAGATTAGGGACAAATCCCTAATTTGTTGCTCTGATTCTCTTAAGACTAATCTGCATAAAAAAGACAAAAAACTAGGTAAAAGACCTAGTAAAATAACAATGGAAATCTCTAATTCTAAAAGAACTCACTCTTCTTCATTCTTCTACCAGCATCCACATAGTGATGGCAGGAGAACAAGTTAACACACATAATTGTGCCTGGAGTTCATCTAGAAATCCCATACTGCTACATAAATCTCTCTAGCGCAATCCCTTCCTTTTTCTGCATTTTGAAAAAAGTGACAGATATTGTGCCCAGCCATGTGAAACTGATGCTGAAAATTTGCTACCCTTTGACTATAACCTGCTTTGAAACCCTTAAAGCTTTAGAGAGTCTGCCTGGAGTCCTTTCTTCTCTTTTCTCTGTGTAAAAAGCAACAAATAACAATTCACTTCAGCCAAGAAAGAAAGAGCAGAAAGGGGAATTAGAACGAAGCGATAGTATGAGTTTCTGTTCTGGGACAGAAGGAAAAGGAACAGAATACCAGCCATAGTTAGTACTGTTCCAAAGAGATTGGCAGAGATCAATACCAATTTTTTCTTTTTTACCCTCCAGTGTGAGGAGGCTGAGGGAGTCCCTGTATTCAGGGGCATATTTACCATTGAATAAGAACAGTTCTGAAAACAGTTCTGTGAGTGGAAATAAAATCAAGATTCTGAATCTATACAGAAGATTTCATTAGAAAAAAAATCAATCAAATTTCAGGACACATATATTATTAAGCAGAAAGGATCCTAAAACCAAAATATACAAAAGTAAAAGGAAAGTGAATCAAGATCTGAAGAAATACAGAATATCATGGATTCTAAAAGAGAGCATGAAACCACAAAAAGAAGCTCAAAAATGATCCAAAAGAGAATTGAATTCCACAATAGAAGAAATTAGTAGTGAATGTAGTAAATAGAGAGCACACATGCTCTCAATGTAGAATAAAAAAAAAACACTCAATTAGCCAGTTAGGCAAATTGATTCCATTCTGGGGACTCTCTCTAAAGAAATAAACAATTAACAAATCTAAAACATAAATAAAGAAATAGAAGAAAATCTGGTACAAGAGAAAAAAAGACTAAATGTGTCTGAGGACAGGATACAGAAATAATTTAAGACTTGAGAAGAATATGACATATCAAAAAGTCTTGAATATTATAGGAAATAATATAGATTATCTTCCCAGTATTTGATACAGACAACAAAGCCTCAATTGGAAGAATTTATAGTTTGCCCCATTTGAAGTAAGGGAGCAATGTGCTTTAAATTCTATGATACCTAATGGTTCAATTGAATAGTTTCAATGATGAACAACAAATTTTGCAATTTGTTAGGAGAAAGGCCTTTAGATGTAAAGGAAAAGAAATCTGAATAACAGTTGCAATTACAAAAAATTGCAAAAGGGAATGGGCTAATATTTTGAAAAGGCAGAAGAGCTCAAGCTGCAGCTCAAAATGAAAATGCTCTTGAGAATCTGAGCCTTAACATCAATGAAAAAAAGACTGTTCAACAAAAGAGAGCAATTTGAGGGATGCCTACAGAGATACGCCAATAGATATTAGTAGAGTATTTGACTTTATAGGCATCCTCAAATATCAACAATCCAAGACATATAAATAGCTGCAGCTGTCAGGGAAAGAATAAGTAATAAAATTGTTTCATGGGTAGAAGGCTTTTTTTTTTTTTTTTTAATTTCATTTGAAGACAAAGGCTTTAGTTTAGAAGGAATTGGTACATTAGAAGGTTATCTTTATTGGTAGAATATTTTGCTTTGATGAGCAGCATTTTGGTCTAGAAAAAGGGATATGTCAGCTTTTAGGAATGACCAGCATACATAGTGGGTTAAGCTATAAACTCAAGGATGAGATGGTATGATTTTCAGGAAGGAGGTTAGGTATGGACTGAATAATTTTGGTTATGGGATAATTTATATTCGACAGTATTGTTTCTGTCCCATCTTTTATGAATAATTATTTCTAAGACAGACAATAGAAAAAAAGGATGATCTAAGACAAGATCTATAATATCTCTAACTTAGAAATTGATTTGGCAAGAGAGCTCAAACCTAGGACTTCATAAACTTCATTCCCACATAACGTAGCACACACACACACACACACACACACACACACACACACACACATTAAAGATGTTGGAATGGATGATGAGAGAGATTTGAACTGCTTAAGTTAAGATGGGAAAGAGAAGGGAAAAGGAAAAATAGATAAAAGGAACAAAAAATTAATTTACCCTTTCCTTTCCGTATTGTTTTTTTGTTAATTCCTGCTTATCTTACCAGTGTGCTTCATATAGATTCTTTCCTTCAATCTTTTTTCTCTAAATTCTCTAAATATTAAGACATTTCCCTTGGTCCTCAGATAGTGCATTTTGTTATTATTGTGTATTATAGCTATTTGTATTGGTGTCTTAAAGCCCTACTAGCTTATGAACTCCATGAAGGCATTTTTTATATCTTCCCAAGTTTAGTACATTGTTTTATACATAGTAGGTACTTGATAAATGTTTATTGAATGAGTGAAAATTTTTATCAAATCATCTTTTTTTTTTTTTTGGCCATAAATTTTCTTTTAAATTAAAAATTGCAGTTTTCAACTAATAAGTTTTTATCTCTCCTTCCCTCCTTTCCATGGAAAGAAAATAAAAACAAAATACTTAACAAATTTGCTTAACAAAACAAATTTTTTATATTGACCATGACAAAAAAAATATATATATATCATGCATCCTGAATCCATCATTGTATTATTGTGAGGAGGTTAGTAGAATACATCATTATTAGTCATATATATATATATATATATATGTTTACCAGAATTTACTTAACCATTGTTCAATTGATTGGCTTCTTTTTAGTTTCCAATTCTATAAAAAGAGTTACTATAAATATTTTTGTACATATAGATTCTTTTCCTCTTCCTTTTATCTTTTTGGAGGTATAAGCCTAGCAATTATATCCCTGTATAAAACACTGAATTGTTTTATAATTTAGTAACTTTGTAGGCACAGTTCCAAATTGCTTTCCTGAATGACCAAACTAATTCAAAACACTATAGTAGTTTTTCTGTTCTTACAAAGTCCCTCCATCATTTGTAATTTCCTCTTTTGGGCGGGTCAATTTTTCAATATTATAAGTGTGAGGTAGAGCCCCACAGTTGATTTAATTTGAATTTCTCTAAATATTTATGATTTGAAACTTTAAAAAATATTGTTGGTAACTTGGATTTCTTCCTTTGAAAGTTTCCTTTCATCATTTATGAATTGGAGAATAATTTTACTAACCTGTTCTTGCTAAACTAAGAATATAATTTTGTTATTTTTATGAGTAATTTTGATGATATATTCCTGAAATTGAATCATGATAAAAATGAACAAAAAGAGGGACATTGTTCAAGATTTCTTGTATTGATTCTTCCTTTTTCTCCTCTTCATATATTATTTTTGTGATTTTTGTTTGTGGTGGGTTCCCCCATATTTTATATCATTTTTGTATTCATGCCATCTCTTTGTTATTTAAACTATTATTTAAAACTTTTCAGTTCCCCACATTTACTTCAATAGCTTGTACATATTCTTAAAATCTAATGCTCAAAAAATGTTTATGGCAGCCCTTTTTCTAGTGGAAACTGAATGGAGAATGGCTGAATAAATTACGGTATATGAATACTATGGAATACTATTCTATAAGAAACGACTAACAGGATGATTTCAGAGAGGCCTGGAGAGACTTATGTGAACTGATGCTAAGTGAAATGAGCAGAAACAGGAGATCATTATACATGGCAACAATAAGATTATGCAATGATCAGTTCTGATGGACATGGCTCTCTTCATCAATGAAATGATTCAAATCAGTTCTAGTTGTTAAGTGATGAAGAGAGAGAACCGTGGGAACTGAGGGTGGTTCACATAGAATTCTCTTTTTTGTTGTTGTTTGCCTGCATTTTATTTTGCTTCTCTCTTTTTTTTTTGTGCAGCTTGAAGATTGCATAAATATGTATACATATTTTGGATTTAACATATATTTCTACCATGTTTAACATATATTGAACTACTTACCATCTAGGGGAGAGTGTGGGGAAAGGGGAGGAAAATAGAAACATAGAGTTTTGCAAGGGCTAATGTTGAAAAATTGTCTATGCATATGTTTTGAAAAATAAAAAAAAAACTTTAACATAAAAAACAAAACAAGACCAAACTAATGCTCAGAAAGATCAGATGCCCAATGTGGTTGTAAATTAAATATGTGGTAGTACCAAATCACTATAAAAGTTTATTTAGAAGAACTTTTTGGAATACCAGGTATATATTTGGCTTTGGCTTATCAATAAATTTAGAGCATATCATAAATGTATACCTGTTGAGAAATTATATATTGAAATATTTGAATGCTTCAAGAAGCTCTGACCTTTGACATCTAGTAAACCTCTTTGCCCTTTTATCACAAAACCAACATATTTTGACCAGGCTTTTTTTGCATGCAACAAACACCTATTCAAAGTGATGGAGTTTTATGTAACAGGCAACTAGTTATTCCTATGGGGGAAAAAAAAAGATGAATTTAAAAGAGAAGTTTTAATCCTGGCTTCAGTACTTAATAACTGTGACCATTGGAAGGTTATTTTACCTTCTCAGACCCCAATTTCTTAATTTTAGAAAGAAGTCTAAGACTTATAAAGAACTCTGTTATAGTTTTTCTACTTCCTCAGTTTTTCATTTCCATTTTTAGTCCATCAAATTCATAATGTCATATCTAGTCTCTAGTTTCTACTGCTTAATCAGCATGTGTTTAAGCATAAATACCTTAGATATCTGATAAATAGGTTTCTTCTGGTTTAAGCTTGGACTGAACTAAAAGCCTTTTCCTCCCACTTTTTCTCTTCTTTGTTCACCACCACTTGGACTTCTTTTTAATCTGATCTTTTCTGGACCTAGATTTTTCCAAGAGGAAAAGGACATCTCTTTGATTACTGCAATTCATTACCAATTGATCCTTAATAATTACTGGTATTCAATGTCTTTGTACAAACAAGTTTATACTATGGAGATCACTCACTCTCACATTTGTATTTGGAATGAGAAGAGATTACATACACATGCAGATTTATGTGTGTATATGTGTGTGTGTGTAATTTTTCTTCATAACTTTTCTGACCTCTGACACTGACACTCTTATTACCTCATGTCTAGATTATTTCAGTAGCCTGCTAGTTGATCTTTCTGCCATGAATATTTTTCTATTATGCTCCATCCTCTTCTCACTTGTCAAAGTAATACTCCTAAATCATATTGCCACCCTACTCAATAAATAAAAGTAAACTATTAAACTCTAGTAAAGTCTAGTAAACTCTAATAAAATTTCCACTGCATAGTCTGTAATTCAGGGAACAGTCCTTTCTGTTCCTTGAACAAGACATTTCATCTCCAAAATGAGATCATTTTTCCTGGTTCTTTCTTTTGTTTGGAAGAATATTCTTCCTCTTCATCTCTGCCTCTTGGCTTTTCTTGCTTCCAGCTAAACTTGTACATTCCATACCTCCCCAACCTGATCCTCCTTCCTTTCTAATCTTCTTACAACTTAGTAAAGAGTTTGTAAAGATAATTTATCAAATTGTATATAATATATAAAATACTTATAATATAATGTATATAATATATAGCATATATAAGATACAAGATATAAATTTATATAATAAATTGAAAATAATCAGTGTATGTACCTTTAAGTTTAATCTACATTGGTTAACACTTTTTTGAATCTAGACAATCAGCTGAACAATAAATCAAGATCTGGTTTTTAATGAATGCTAATTTTTAAAGTCTGAATGCAAATTCTAAAAATTTAGCCATCTCCCTTAAGGTTCCACCATATTTGTATTGTGAGTGATAGCAAGATCAAGATTTTTATCCTTTTTATATATAAAAAAACGTGGGGTAGAGAAAGAAGTTATGTGAAATGAGTAAGTTGAAGATTTGTGAGATTAGGGCATTTTTTTTTATCATTTATTTAAAAAAATTTTGACTTACAAATTGTCTCCTTCCCTTTGCCCCTCTCATACTCATTGAAAAGGCACTGAGTATAATATATCCATTATACATGTGAAGTAATGCAAAATCCTTTCATTTTATCTGTGTTACAAAAAAAAAAGGTGAGAAAAATTTAAGTGAAAAACTATTTCTAATCTGCATTCAGTTCATCAATTCTCTCTCTGAAGGTAGATAGATAACTTTTTTTTTTTTTTAATCATGAATCTTCTGGAAATGATTTGGATCATCATATATATATCAGAGTAACTAAATCTTTCACAGTTGATCACCATTTTAACATTGCTCTTACTGTGTATGATGATGTCCTGTATCTGCTTGCTTCACTTGAACATCATTTCATATAAATCTTCCCAGATTTTTCTTTGTCATATCTTACAGCACAATAGTATTCTTTCTGAATTATATCCCCAAACTGGGTCTTCCATTCCCCACCTGATGATTATTTCCTCAATTTTGAATTCTTTGCCATCCCACAAAGAGCTGCTATAAATATTTTTATACGTATTTGTCATTTTATTTTTCCTTTGATCTCTTTGGGATAAAGACCTTGTAGTATTTAGCTAGGTTGAAAGGATATGCACAATTTTGTAATCCTTTGGTCATAGTTCTAAATTATTATCCAGAACAGTTAGACCAGTTCATAACTCTCCCGACAATTAGTATCTTTTTCCACATCCCACCTAACATCCTAGCATTTGCCATTTTCTTTTTCTATCATGTTAGCTAATCTGATAGGTAGGGGGCAGTACCTCATTCACTTTAATTTGCATTTTTGTAACTATAGAAAGCTTTGATTTCTCTTTCTGAAAACTGCCTGTTTATATTTTTTTGACCATTTATTAGTTGGGGAATGGCTCTTATAAAATTTGAATCAATTCCCTACATATTTAAGAAATGAAGTCTTTGTCAGTTTTTTCCTTCCTATTTTGACTGCACTGGGGTTAGAGTATATAAGGGATTATCGATGTATGTTGAGGTTGCCTAGAGGGAGGGAAAAGTTGGGCAACAGAAATATTTTGAGTTAGGTACAAAGTTTTTTGACAACACCAATGTACTACTCAGGCTGTCCATTTGTCACTTCTCATTCATTTTTTTGGTAACTAGCCCACCTTCTTTTCTGGTCATATGAATTCTAGCAAATTGTAATTACTTGTTACTACAAGTAACTACTTGTAGTTCATGCTACTTGTGTTCATTCGTTTCATTTATGTCCAAGTCTTTGTTACCCCATTTTAGGTACTATTGACAGAGATACTGTCATGATTTCTCATTTCCTTCAGCTCATTCTGGAGAAGAGGGAACTGAAGCAAATAGAATTAAGTGACTTGCCCAGGGTCAAATAAATAGCTATTAAGTGTTTGATGAAGAATTCGAACTCAGATCATCCTGATTCCAGACCTAAAAAATATACTCTATACCACTTTTCTATCCAGGAGCATTTTACAGCTACTAGTGTAGATATGTATACTTTTCATGCTTGTTTTAATTCTATTGTCCTCGGAGTTGTCTATCATTTTGGATGCTTTGGTTTGGAAGGAAATTGCAATATTCTTAGCCTTAAAAGTTTCATCACCATTTATTATTAGTAAATCTTGTTTGTGCCTAAGAATTTTTCTTTTCTTTTTTTCTTTTAACAGATCATTTTAAAACTTTGTTTCAACTTGTAAATAAAAAGAAGAATCGGAATAATTTAGGGAATTTACAAGGTGGTTAATTAATTCTATAGAAATTTTTGAATATAAATAATCTCTGTCTTTGTCTTACAGACTTTTGATGCCATCTCGTTTATTTCATGCTTCAATTTTTGTTGCTTTTATCCATTCAAATGACTTGGAACTATATACTGTTGTCTTTGTGAATACACACTTACAGTTAGAAGCACTAACTCACAATCAGGATGTCTTATGCTTGTCTTAGCAATTCTTCAGAAGATATTTCAAAATTCTTGTCTAAATGCTGATGCTAATAATCTGCTAATTATTATTCTGGCTTTCTAATGAAGTATGAAGTGCTTTGATAATTGTTAATAAAGTATATAGTAACTTTTATGAGAGGAAAAAATTTTAAAAAGAGACTGAAGCACTTTCATTTCTAGGTGGCCTTCGTTTTGCCTATTAAACAACTATATTTATAATTTTGTAGGAAATAGAGTAAAAAGGAAAAAAAGCCTTCACTTAAAAAAACCCAAAAACCCATTACTGGAGAAGCACAACAACCATCATCTGTGATAAACACTTACTAATACTGTATTGCAGGGGTAACTAGATAGTGCAGTGCACCAACCTTGAAGTCAGGTGGACATGAGTTCAAATATGGTCTCAAATTTATCACTTCCTAGCTGTGTGACCCTGAGCAAGTCACTTAATCCCAATTGCCTCAGCAAAAACAACAACAACAACAAAAATAACAAACAAAAAACCCGAACAAAATAATACTCTATTGCAGTACTTTGAGACAACTTTGAGGTCAATGAAATGCTTTTTTTTTTAGATTGTGTTGTTTTGTTACAAGAAAATTTTCAGAATTTCTCAGTAAGAAATGTTTTAAGTAGCTTAGTAACATTAATAGTCACTTCCCTTCTCTAGGTCTTAGGATTTGTAATAAATAAATCTTGAAGAAACTCTTTCTTAGCAAAATTTCTGTTTCACTAATTTCATTAACAATAATTTTGCTAGCTTTCTGAGAATTAGAAAGGAGGGAGGAGTGAAGAATGTTTCCTGAAGGCCCCAATCTCTCCAAAGAAGTATTTAGGAGCAGAAAACAAGGAAGACCCCTAGTTTCTGTACTCCCAATCATGTTTTTTTTTTTTTTTTTTTCATAGCTATTCTATTATATTGAAGTTAAATTCGTCATAAAGAATATATCTTATGTGTTTATTTTGTAGAACTTGGAGCATAATTTTATTCTTTAAAATAATTGTATCAGTGTATATATGTTATTTCCTTACTTTGATGGTATTATTGAAGCCAGTATGACCAATAGTTAGTGGAATCTTTAATCTCAATGATGTGAATACCCCTCTTAGCAGCTTTGTTCCATTGTACAGTTGTACAATTGTAGATCTTAGTTATGATTTGTTGATACTAAGTTCTTGGTGAAAGATGTAAATGACCCCTATCTCCAGTTATAATACTGTTCTGATGGAGGAAATTTGTTCTATATATATTTCTAGGAGTATATTTCTGCATTAAATGATGACTTTGTGAATCTGGAACAGAATTGATTGAATTTTAAGTGATACATATAATAATTATATATGAAACATTAAGGTTAATTTCATTTTATAGCCCCAAATTTTTCTTCTTTTGTAGAAATATTGTATCATAGAATTTCACTTAAAGAAAACAGTGTAATACTAAACCAGAGATAATATATCTTTTGATAAACACAAAGGCAATTTGAAGAAGTCAGGATCTTCATTCAATTTTCACTTCTGTCACTACCTGTATGATTTTGGACCCATTACTTCAGGGAATGCTATTAATTTTCTTGTTTCTTGTTATAACTCTTTCTTAGTCAAGGTTTGAAATTGTTTTTTTAAATTAAAATTTTATTTTTTTTTTAATAAACAGAAATCTGCCATCTCTCCTTCCTTACTACTCCTAGCTGAGAAAAACAAAACAAAACACTTATTTTAAACATGTATAGTTAATCAAAACATTCCCATTTTGGGCATGTCTAAACATGTATAGTTAATCAAAACATTCCCATTTTGGGCATGTCCAAATCTGTACTCTAAGTCTATCACTTCTTTTGTCAGGAGACATATAGCATGTTTCATCAGTGTTCCTATGTCTTCCAAAGTTGTTTGTCCTTGACTCTTTTCAACAATGAGGCGATTCAGACCAATTCCAATAGACTTGTGATGGAGAGAACCATCTGCATCCAGAAAGAGAACATTTCTTTTGTTGTTTGCTTACTCTTTTTTTTTCTTTCTCATTTCTTCCCCGCCCTCTTCCTTTTTAATTTGATTTTTCTTGTGCAGAATGGAAAATGTGGAATTGTGATTAGAACTGCATATGTTTAACATACATTGGATTACTTGCTGTCTAGGGGTGAGGGAGGAGAAGGACAGAAGAGAAAATTGGAACAAAAGGTTTTGCAAGGGTGAATCTGAAAACTATCTTTGCATGTATTTTGAAAACAGAAAGCTATTATTAAAAAAGTTGTTTGTTCTTATAATATTATTCTCACTATATAAGCTTTTATGGTTCTGTTTACTTCACTCTGCATCAGTATAAGTCTTCCTGGGATATTCAGAGAATTTCTTAGAGCACAACAGAATCCCATATATCATAAGTTATTCAGCTTTTCTTATCTGTATTCAATGGGCACCCTCAGTTTCTAATTCTTTGGTACTCCAAAAAGAGTTGCTATAAATATTTTTCTTCATGCTTTGATAGATTTTGTTTTGCTTAGGACTACTATTTTCTTAATAGCTTTTTTTTTTTTTTTTTTGGTTAAGGCAAATGAGTTAAGTGACTTGCCCAAGGATCACACAGCTAGCAAGTATTAAGTGTTTGAGGCTGTATTTGAACTCAAGGTTCTCCTGACAAGGCTGGTGCTCTCTCCACTGTACCCTTTTAGTAACCTCTTAAATTTTCCTTTCATTCTTTTCTTTTCCCTTTGAATGAAATATATTATTCTACCCAACTCCTTGTGTGCATATTTTTTCCTCATCTGACCAGTTCAAATGGGAGTGAAATTTAGGTATAAACTGCTGTCCTTTTTTCTTGTTTGTATATTTGTATACACAAATTCTATTTGTGTACTCTGAATCTATGAAATATTCTTCATTTTTTCTCTTTCATTCCATCTATAGTGCATTTCTCCATTGCTCTTTTACTGTTCTTTTAAGATCATCTAAATATGATAGAATCACTTCCAAGCCCTCTATCTAATTTAATTCCAGTTTTGGTCTTTATGATGGATGATAGGGTTTTTAGTGGACATGGTATCATTTCTCCCCATTAGAATATTGTTTACTTATTTAGTTGCTTATGAATCTTTGCTCATGTTTACCTTTTTGTGTTTCTCTTGACTTTAAAATGTCTAGCTAGCTCTGATTTTTTCTTCAGGAAATGTTTCATGGAGTAATTAGCTTTTATTTGGTCTTTTTTTTAAAAAAGGCATTTGTTGTCTATATGAGACTTTGCACCTCTTGCCAAACTTAATTCTCTTTCTGATATTTTCTTTCATAGCTTTGATTTCTTTCCCATTTTTTCCTTCAGTACTCTGATTTCATTTGGAATTGGAATTTTAGTTAAATTTGTACCCAAATTGTGTTTTCCTTTGAGACTTTGCTTGAGTAAATATTTTAAAATCATTTTCTTCTTGTTTTATTTTCTTCAGTATCTTTGTCACCATAATAGCTTTTAATGGTAGGATTCTTTTATATCTGTTTACTCATTTTTTCAGCTTTCTAAATTAGGATTTGATATTAGTGTCAGGCTTTGAGTACTTCTGGAGGAAATAATCTGGACTTGTCTTGCTGTTTCTTATTTGAGTTACTAAGTATTGTTTTATTCCAAGACCGGAATCCCTAATATCTTTCAATGCTCCCAAACTTTTGATGCAGGACAAAGTTTTAATTTCTGTCCTTCTGATCTTAGTCTTACAAGTTTCTGATCTGGGTTTGGATTTGAAGGACATATCTGTGGACTTACTTTTGTTATAGCTCTAGTAAACTGCTGCTGCACTTGGCTACTATCAGCTATCTGGAAAATTCTGCTGGGTCAGTGTAACTTAATGTCAAGGGGATCCCTTCAGTTTAGAATTCAGGCTCTGGTTGTTCCATTTCAGACTTCATTTTGGATTGGTTTCTGGAGTTGAGATCTTGCTTTTTTCCTAAGATCTTAGTCATTTAACAGCTGCTTGCTTCTGAACTTCTTCCATGTTCAGTAAACTTCCTAAGATCTTGCAACCGTTTTATGGGATACTGTATTTAGAGTATTTAGACTCGTGACACTTCTTTTTTTTATTTTATAATTATAATTTTTTTGACAGTATATATGCATGAGTAATTTTTTTATAACATTATCCCTTGTATTCATTTTTCCAAATTATCCCCTCCCTCCCTCTACTCCCTCCCCCCGATGACAGGCAATTCCATACATTTTACATGTGTTACAATATATGTAGTGTAGATACAATATATGTGTGTAAATACCATTTTCTTGCTGCACATTAAGTATTAGATTCCGAAGGTATAAGTAACCTGGGTAGATAGACAGTAGTGCTAACAATTTATATTCACTTCCCAGTGTTCCTTCTCTGGGTGTAGTTGTTTCTGTCCATCATTGATCAACTGGAAGTGAGTTGGATCTTCTTTATGTTGAAGATATTCACTTCCATCAGAATACATCTTCATACAGTATTGTTGTTGAAGTGTTTAGTGATCTTCTGGTTCTGCTCATTTCACTCAGCATCAGTTCATGTAAGTCTCCCCAAACCTCTCTGTATTCATCCTGCTGGTCATTTCTTACAGAGCAATAATATTCCATAACATTCATATACCATAATTTACCCAACCATTCTCCAATTGATGGACATCCATTCATCTTCCAGTTTCTAGCCACTATGAAAAGAGCTGCTACAAACATTTTGGCATACATGTCCCTTTCCGCTCTTTAGTATTTCTTTGGGATATAAGCCCAATAGCAGCAATGCTGGATCAAAGGGTATGCACAGTTTGATAACTTTTTGGGCATAGTTCCAAATTGCTCTCCAGAATGGCTGGATTCTTTCATAACTCCACCAACAATGTATCAGTGTCCCAGTTTTCCCACATTCCCTCCAACATTCATCATTATTTGTTCCTATCATCTTAGCCAATCTGACAGGTGTGTAGTGGTATCTCAGAGTTGTCTTAATTTGCATTTCTCTGATCAGTAGTGATTTGGAACACTCTTTCATATGAGTGGATATAATTTCAATTTCATGTGAGAATTGTCTGTTCATATCCTTTGACCATTTATCAATTGGAGAATGGTTTGATTTCTTATAAATTAGGGTCAGTTCTCTATATATTTTGGAAATGAGACCTTTATCAGAACCTTTAACTTTAAAAATATTTTCCCAATTTGTTACTTCCCTTCTAATCTTGTTTGCATTAGTATTGTTTGTACAGAAACTTTTTAGTTTGATGTAATCAAAATCTTCTATTTTGTGATCAATAATGACCTATACTTCTCCTCTGGTCATAAATTCCTTCCTCCTCCACAGGTCTGAGAGGTAAACTATTCTCTGTTCCTCTAATCTATTTATGATCTCATTCTTTATGTCTAAATCATGGACCCATTTTGATCTTATCTTGGTATATGGTGTTAAGTGTGGATCCATATCTAATTTCTGCCATTTGTGACACTTCTTAGTCAATGCTGGAATTGTAACCCAGAACTGTGACATTGAATATCAAAACTACTAGTTAGCATATGTTATTGCACCTTGAACTATGAACTAGGCTGAGCCATTTTGTGCTAGATTTAGAATCTCTTAATCTAATGCAAAGCTTCTTTCTGTGCTAGAATTTATTATGTGACTATTCCTGGTTAGGCCTTGTCCTCAGATCTCTTTTTCTATGTCCCTATGATCAGTTCCCTCCTCCTTCTCCCTCTCCCCCCACTTCCCCTCCCCCTTTCCCCTTTCCTCCTATTCCCTTATCTCCAAAAAAAGGAAAGAAAAAACCTTGATCAAGATTTGATCAATTTAAAAAAAAATTTTTTTGGAGCTGTTGGGGTTGGAGGGAGAAGAGTGGATTGTATGTCTTTGCTACTCTGCTACTTTGACTCTTGCTCTTCAAACTATATTTAGAAGTATAATGTAAAACCCAAATATCTCAACTCCTTTCCATATACATGGCCTTTTAAAAATTGGTTTGGGCTGAAGAACAGTATAATGTTATGGAAAGAACGCTGAACTTTAGAATCAGGAAATCCTCATTTAAATCTAGATTATTCTTTACTACCTATTATTACCTATTAGTGTACTATACTATATGTATATACATATGTGTGTGTGTGTGTGTGTGTGTGTATACTATTATTTTACTATTATACTATATATTGTTACCTATTACCTCATATTACCTATTATTATACTCTTACTACATCAATATCATTAGGCAAATCACTTAACTTCTCTAAACTTTAGATTCCTCATCTTTAAAACTGGGATACTATTTTTTCAGTTCTTGTAAGTGCTTCATAGACTTTGAAGGGCTATATAGGTGTGTTTTGATTTTTAAATTAGTATCATTATTGAATTAATCAACAAATATTTATTAAGTACCTATTATATGCAGGGACTGTGCTAGTTGGTGGGAATGTAGGTAAGGGAATAAGGAGTTCAGTTACTTAAATTCTTGAACCCAACTCCAGAACTAGTTCAGCAAGTCTTTTGGCCTCTCTACATTATCTCTTTAAAAAATTAATTATAAAAAATATGCTGTATAGAATGTATGTGAATGATAAGGCTGTATAAATGTCAATTCAGTGGTAGTAATAGTGCCCCTAGCACTGAATTTTATGCATTAATGTTTTGTAACTAATCAATACTGAGTCAATCTTTTACATATGTGTAATTAATGGATTTAATTTATGATTCACTCACAATAAGTCTGCTCTTATTTGTCATTATTATAGACACATTAAATAAATGGAAAACTAAGAGGCACAATGTTTGGCCTGGAATCAGAAAGACTGAACTTCTTGGGTTCAAATTCAGCTTCAAAAACTCCTAGCTGTTTGGCCTTGAAGAAATCACTGAATTCTATTTATTTTGGTTTCTACATTTGTAAAATGAGCTGGAGGAGGAAATGGCAAACTGCTCCAGTATATTCGCCAAGAAACCCCCAAATCTGTCATAAAAAGTTAGACACAACTGAAAAATATTGAGTCATTTTTCAACAACATTAGACAAATCTGTTTTCTTTTATCTTAATTTTTCCTTAAAAGAAGAGGGACTTTAAAAACAACAAGAAAACCAAACCTTAGATATGTTACAATGATTAAGTTTGATTAAAATAAAGCTCTTATTGGAAAAATTCCAAATAAATGAATTCTTTAGGTGTAGTGTGAAAAATTCCCCTGCCCCTACTGTAGTTGATGGTTTTTTCCATAGAAACCAAAGCATTTATTATGTTTATATTATTCTTGTATCCCTTCTCTCACCCTCATATCTAATTAGTCACCATTACCTATCCTACATCCATTTATAATTAGGATCATAGCATTATGGATCTAGAAGTTATAAGAGATCTCAGAGACTTATTTAATCCACTTAATGTTAAAAATGAAGAAACAGGGCTGCTTCCATAAAATCTTGTCAAATTTACTTGCTTATCTTCATTCATATTTCCACTATGGTAGTTTAACCCCTCACCATCCTTTGCTTGGATTATTTTAATAGCTTCTTTATTGGTCTCCTTGCTTCCATATTCTTTCTCCAACTCATCCTCCTCATAATTATAAAAATAATCATTTGAAAAAGTTCATTGATGTCTATACTTTGTTCTACAGTTATTTCATTTCCCAATATAATCCTTTTATAATACTGTCCTTTATAACAAAGAAAAACATTTACGCAATACCGGTGCACCAATGTATACAGTGATAATATCTCTGCCTTTCCCTTCTTACTCCCAATAGGAAGTTGTGTTTCATTTACTATCCTATGGGACTTGTACTAGTCATTGAATTTTATCTGAGTTCAGCTGCTTTTTAGACTTTTTTTCTTCATATTTTTATCATCATCATATAAATTGTTGTCCTGGTTCTGTTTTCTTCCTTTTATGTAAGTTTTCTCATTTTTCTCTGAATTCCTCATATTCATTATGTATAATAATAATATGTATAATATTTTATTCCACTAATATGCCACAATTCATTCATTTAACCATTCTCAAATTTAATAGACACCTAGTTTTTTCCAGTTTTTAAAAAAATCTAACATAAAAGTACTGTTATGAGTATTGATATATGCTCTTCCTATAACATAAAGCAAAATAAAACATATTTTGACCTCCTTGGCACACATGTCTAATAGTGGGATCACAAAATATAAATAGTTTAGCAACTTTTCTAATATAATTCCAAATTATTTTTAGACTGTCTCAGTTTTAACAATAATAAATTTGTGTGTCCTTGTTTTAACATAACTTCTTCAACATATTTCTGTATTTTATTAACTTTGTTAACTTGATAAGAGGTAAAATTTCATTGGCTTTTCAATTTGCATATATGTTATTAACAATTTGGAACATCTTTTCTATGATTATTTATGGTTTATACTTATTGTTTTGAAAACTTTTCAAATCCTTTGATCATTTATTTAATATTTTTACATATTTGTGTTGGTCATATATATTTTGTATGTCACACTTTTAGGAGTTGTTTGCAAAGCAAAAATAATTATAACAACAAATAAGATCATGCATGTATGTAACTGCTCAGACATCTTCAGTGGATATAGGGGAAAATAATAAATTCTTAGTTTAGTATTGAAAACCAGCCACAAGTAGGCTCTTTCCTATTACAATTTTTTGATTACTAGTCAATTTTTCTATGCTACAGTCAGGCATGTCTGTTTGGCATTCCATCTTTCATCTTCGCATGTTAATATGGGATGAATTCTGTACTTGGAAAATGCCTCTTCTTCACCTCCATTTCTTAAAATCCTTGCCTGCCTCCAATGCTCAGTTTTAAGTGTTACCTCTTTCAGAAAGCCATCCTTTATTCCCCTTAGTGTCCTTTAGCTTCTCAAATTATTTTATCTATGTATGTGTTTTATTCTCCAATAGAATTTAACTACTTGAAAGTAAGTTATTGTTTTCTTTGCTGTAGTCTATTGCTGAACTGAAAGGAATTAACAATAAGTGAAAATGAATATCATTTTCTTAGTTTATTATACATGTATTCTTTTGTTTATAAAAACCAAAAATTTCAATTAACAAACATTTATTTTTTCTCTTCCACGTACCCAACTGAAAATGCAAAATGAACCATTTTTGGACATGATCAATATGAAAATTTGTTTTGCTTGTTTGTACATAGCCATTTTTAACATTTCCAAAAATGTGTCTATTTTTAGCACTGAAACCCTTGAATTTTGGCTCTTTACAAAATTTTTATTTTAAAGATTTTTAAATTTCTTCTCTTTAACTAGTCTTTTAGAATTTGCGGTAGTACATATAGAATCTGTGTGGCTATGTACCACAAAGATAGAGGTCAAATCCCTTCCTTGATGCCTTAATAAACTATCTTTTAAAGTTACTGTGGCCAGAAGAATTCATTACTTCATGAATAACCCACTGGTCATAAACCTGTTTTTTTTTACCTTCACTGTTCCTCAGACAGCACACACAGTTTGGCATTGGATCCATTCTTGAAACCTTTCCAGCTCAGTATAGGACCTGCCAGAGCTTGTAATCTGTTGGAATAGCCTTTGCTAGCCCAGTGTGAACTCTGTGACACTAGAAGGCATTGAAGCAGGACTCTAGTGAAGGAATCTTTATTTTGTGTGTGATAAATTTGACATGAGGTGTTGTTGGGTTGTTTTTTTTTTTTTTTTTTTAATTTCCTTCATATACTAACTACTCTTAAAATGTAGGTCATTTTTAAACTTTTAATTTTTGAATGAAAATTTTCTCTTTTTCTTTTTTTGCCTGACTCCAACTCTAGACAAGCATTAAAATAACTATACCATTGGAAAATTAAATTAATTTATATTACCTTCCTGACTAGAAGAAAATCCTATTAGGTATAGACATGGATCCAGTGAATGTAGGCAAAAACAAATGAACAAATAAAGCTATCTTTGCCAGTTTTTGTAGCATTGTTTAGTTGGATCTTGGTTCTCCTTGTTGCTACTCCTTCTACCAAGAAAGATTATAACCCACTGTTACCCATTCATTCTTTCTTAGAATTAATAACATTCATAACAATAATAGTTGACATTTATGTAATGTTTCAGTGTTTCCAAAGTATTTATACCATTTATACCTCACACCATTTCACACCATTTATATCTCATTACAATCTTGTGAGTTGTATATTATAATATTATTAAATTTTCATTGAGTTAAATTTCATTTTTAAATAAGTAGAAAGTGAGAATCTGAGAGATTGTTGGAATTGTATTGAAATTCATCTCCATATCCAGTATTCATTTCTCTGACAATATGTACTAGAATATTTTATACTTTAATCAAACAAATCTATGATTTTATCTTTGTGAATGCTTCCTGTCACTGATAATAATCATAATTCCTCTACACTTTAATTGATGGCTTCATGAATTGCTATGGCCAAGACAATTAATCACTTGGGAGCCAATGTTTTTGACATGTACCTCTTCAAATTTAGCTAAGTTGGGCCTTGAATCACAACCATTCTAGGCCATAACACAAAAGTAGTTCCAGCTTTTAGATCTGATAGGAATTTTTTTTTTGGCACATAGTTTTTGAAACTTTGGGGTCATCTCCATTCCACAATGAAGCATTGAAGAAAGTATTTCTGTTAAAGATAATTAAATATTAATTACAAACATTTATTTCCAGCTTTTAGAAGATCTGATAGGAATTTTTTTTTTTGGCACATAGTTTTTGAAACTTTGGGGTCATCTCCATTCCACAATGAAGCATTGAAGAAAGTATTTCTGTTAAAGATAATTAAATATTAATTACAAACATTTATTAAGTACTGTGATAGTTTGGATAAAATATGTTCCCTGACTATATAGAATAGATATTTTGGTATAGGGATAAGACATGAACATAATATTCCAAGTTAGTTCATTAAAGTGTTGTATGAGAAAAAAAAAAAAGTGTTCTATGAGCACTGGTCCTGGAGTGAGGAGAACCTGAGTTCAAATTTGGCTTTAGATACTTGACACTTACTACCTGTGTGACCCTGGACAAGTCACTTAATCATGATTGCCTCTCTGCTTCTCCTGCTCTCCCCAAAGGACTCTATGAGGTCTGAGGAGGAATGTCTTGCTGAAAAAAGCCTGTGTGGTAGAGATTGTATTTCTAAACCAATGTTGGATTTAGATTCTCCTATGAGATATTAGACATAAAGTAGCAAAAAATTATGATGTTTTGGAGGAGATAAGAATTTTAAAGATTTTCTTGTTCAATATTTCACTGAAATTTGAATTTCTTCTCAAAATTTAAAATTTTTTCATACAATTCATATTTTTATAACCTTTCTCGATATCTGTTATCTTTTTGGTCCCTTCTGCAAGTTTTATTTCTCTTGATGTAGGAAATTATCGTGGAAGTAATATTGATTTCTTAAGAAATGCATTTAAAATTAAATCTCTTTTTGTTCCACTTAATATTCATATTCTTACTGAGAAGTAAAAACTCTGCCCTATGAGGTACAGAACAAATCAAATCAAAACCAGAAACCAAACAAATGACCACTAGGCATGCTAACTTTTTGTCTTTGTGTTGGGTAGACTAATTTAATTTTTAAAGATTTTTAATGGATTTTTATTGGTTCTAATAAGTTGGGTGGTATATGTTACTCCTTGGGTTCTCCTACTTTGGATTTTAACTAGGTATCTTTTGTCAGAATAAGAGAATTTCTAGTAATGAATACTTAAAAATCTATTTAAGGCATTAATGAAGATATGGTTTTTCAAGGCAAGTATCCTTTCCCCCTATCCTTTTATTTGTGCCTTTAGCATCTGGAAGTAGAAAAAAGTACAGTGGGACTTGTTGGCACCATGGTGCAGAGCAACGAAGAGTTCCATATTGTGACAACACATCAAAATAAATTGCTGTCAACAGACCAAAACACCAAGTGCTGTGATTCTATGTGACGTGTGAAGATTCAGACAGGCTGTCTTGACAAGTTGTGGTGGAGCACCTGCAATTGACAGAAGACAGTGATATAAATCTGATTTGCCTGATATGAAGCACCTAGAATATAGTTAATGCTGGTGACACTAAGGCTGCATAAAATTTCTGAGACATGGGTCTGATTTTTATTTATATTGTGGGGTTTTTTGTTTGTTTGTTTTTGGTCACACAAATAAGTTCTTGGTTTTTATTTGTACTTATCAGTGGTCCTTGATATGTAATTGTGAATAATAAAAGTTTTGTTTAGTCTGGTTTTTTTGTTTGTTTGTTTTTGAGGGATTGCAAAAGCAAATCATATTTCAATTGCTTGGGGCAAAAGATATGCAATGAAATTTTATTTTATACTAATCATAAAAATAATCATAGTAGAGGTTGTATTAATTTTCTAACTTGAAGCCCAAATCTTGAAAATAGTAGGTTAAAAAGTCATGAGATATCATAAATCTTCACTGAAGCTGTATTCAGTTTTAATGCCTCCAGATGGGAGGAAATCATTGAATAGGTGGTTAATTTTTACCTTTCATTACCAATAAATGGTAATTCTTTACTGTACTAGCATATATCACAGCTCATTTAAGAATGTGTAAAACATATCATGGTTCTACAGTTTAATTATAGAATTCCACACTGTCTTTTTTGCTTTAGCCCTTCACGCAACTGCAAACACTAAAAGTAGCAGGAAATATATACAAATAAAAATCTTACTTCTCAGTTTTTTCTTTTACATTTTAAAAATGTTGAGATGCCAGTGTATGTTTAAAATTGTAAAAGCTTCCTTTAATGACCTTTGGTCTACATAATTTGTAAAATATCTAAGTCTGGTTTAAAAGAAGATATAGTATGATGGAAATGTTAATTTTTTTCCAATACCCTTATGACAACTTGGTTTTTAGCATTTGTGATGAGAAATTACCCTCTTTTTACCTATCCCTAACATAGGCATTTATTTATGCTTCTATTGACTGATTTGTAAGGTATTTTTCTTTAAAGATTAAGTTAAAATTTTAACCAATTGTTGCACAGTAGTTTGCATGTAGTTAATGTAGAGATATGATATGCTTTCAGCAACAAAACAACCTTAAAAGAAATTTAGGAACTCTAAAAAGTTGAAAAGTTGGGAAAATATCATTGCCCACTATATGGTATTTAAAACTAAAAAATAGATTTTTAAAAAATTACCATTCATTCTTTACTGTATTGTTATTTTATTCCTTAAAGGCTGCTAATGAGAAATGGAGCCTCATTATGATTTTAAGGATGAGAGAGGAAGGCTTTTAATTAATGATATGTAAATGGTCTTGAATTGATTATGTTAGAATATCAAGAGAGATGGGTAGAAGCTGTGGTGTAATATATTTTAATTAAGAATTAATTAAAAATGATGGCAATTTCATAAAGCCTCACAGAAAATAGTGGAATTTACTTTCTGTCAGGAGTAAATTAGCCTGTGATTAAATAAAGGGCCTGCATTAATAGTGGAGTTATTTTTAAACTGTTATGAAGAATTGTGCAATTTTTCCTAAATAAGTAAAATTAGAATTTAATATTTAAAGGTAGCATTTTGTCGTCATTTATAAAATTTAACTTATTTTTGTTAACCTAATGCTTCTTTGATGTTTGGATGTTTGCATTATTAGTTTTACAGATGGTACAGGTGATAATAGTTTTGCTTTTTTTCTTTAAAGAAATTGATTTGATATGGTCCATCCTATACCTCAATTAATGATTAGAATAAGAATGCCTCTCATAGCAGTGCAGCCTTTTTCTCTATATTTCTTTAAAAAAAAGAGGGGAAGATGTTGTCCCTGTAGTGATCAATGAAGAAAAATAATTTTCATTTTGAAGCAGGTAGTTTTGTTAGTCTTAAGAATTTAAGAAAGCATGTAAGTCAGCATTATATTCTATAGCAAATCAGGAAAGAAATTTTCCTGATAGTGATTACATGAGGACTTTTTCTGATTATGCTTTATGATCTTTCCTATATTTAACAAGGTAATATTTATGGTTCAGGTATTAAATTTGTTAAAATATTTTTAAAAGCTTAATTAAAATAATAAACTTTTCATTTGTCATTTGTCAATTTATTGACCTTAGAGGATAAGAGGAGAGGAACGCTAAGTAGAAAAATGCTGAGGCTATTTCAGCTCAAAATAAGAATAAATGTTCTAAAAATCGAATATGTTGCCTTTGGAAATTGGGGAATCTCCAACTGGTGATCTTTGACCAGAGAATAGATAGATAACTTATTTGTAGGAGATGTTGTAGAAGAAATTCTTGTTAAGTATGGGGTAGATTTGGGACTTCTGATGTCCTTTTAATTTTTGAGATTCAGTGATCCTATAAAATGAGAAGAGGTTCAATAATTAACCAAGCATATGGAATCTAACTGGTTTCTTGTCTAAGTGCTTTTAATCCATCCTAAATATATTTTCCTGAAAAATTTTTTCTAATGTTTTGTTTTGATCCTGTGACTTTTTAAAAGATAACTTTTAGTTATTCCCCATTCCTAAAGTTTTGACTCCTGAGACCTTCAAGGCTTTACACAATTTGACTTGAACCCATTTCTGTAGCCTTATCTCAAATATTTCTTTTTTATGGACTCTACCTTTGAGCAAAAGTGAATTATTCTCCATTTTTCAGTTTTTCCCCTGCCTTTTTAGTGACTCCATGGCTTTGTGGTGTGCAATTCCATGTGTGTAGACCAGACCTTTTTTCCATTCTCTCTAACCCCACATTTCTGCCTGATAAAAATCCCACCCTTCTTTCCCTCCAAGCCCTAGCAGAAGTATTATCTTCTGTATAAATATTTTCTCCCTTACCTCTTTGTAAAAATAATCTTTCACTCCACAAATTTCTCATAGCTTCTTGCTAAGAACCCTTCCTTTTTATGTATCTCTTATATATATATATATATATATATATACATATATATATATATGTATCCCCTTATTTCATTTTTTATCTATGTATTTTTTCCTTCATATTAGGTTGTTAATTCTTTATGATGAGTTTTGTATATATCTATCTTTATTTTCCCAGTGCTAAGCATTGGAAGTTGCTTATATGATGTTTTGAAATAGTGACCTCGCATCTTTTCCAGCCTTGAAGATTCTACATAGTAGTCAATAATCTCTGAAATTTATTTGAATTTACTATTTTGTTTTTTCATTTGTCAATTTTTTGTATATTATTACTTCTAATGCAATATAACAAAATTGACTTCTCACTACCATTATTTAATATTTTTGGAATAACTTATGTTGTAGTAAAAGCAGAGAATTTTAACAGTTGTCTATTTCAGGAATTTTTATCATTTCTATATTTGTGAACGACTTTCTTTTGTGTACAGAAATAAAAGTATAATTCTTATTAAAATAAAGATATTTTCTGGGCTTGCTTTATGTTTATTTTCTGGGTCTAACAAAGTTTAGATATTAAATATTTAAGACTTAAAAGAAATAATAACTTTCAGTGTACTCTGGCACTTATTAGCAAACCCCAACACATATGAGTGATTTTTTTCTTTCTCTTTTTATTTGCCAGTGTTTATTAATGTGATACTTTTATGTCTTTTAGAAAAATTGTTGTGCATGTCATTTGTTATGAATGTTTGATATATAGGAAAACTGCCCATTTGTGGAGTGCCATCATTCTTTAGACAATATTCTTAAAATTTCTATTATTTCACAGAATGTACCAAAATACATACTTACTTAAGAAATTTATGACTTCAGCAATATGAGTATACTTTGCATATGACAAGTCTTCCATTTCTTACTTGACCCTTTCATGAACTGGTATGCTCAAATACATTTAATTGGTAACTGGCCTCTTGGTTTTGAATCTCTCTGTATTAGCCTGGTATGATCAAGGATACCTATAACTATACTTAGAAATCAAAATACTTATATCACAAAAAACTGCCTGCCAAAGATTCAGGGTGTATTGTGTGAGAGAAGTAATTGTTAGGCTGATATGTTACATGTACTTCATTCCTTTTAACATGCCCCTCAGAAAATGGGTTTTACACACCTATGTGTAATGTGCTATTCAATAAAGAGCATTTCTATAGCAACAATAATGTTCCTTGCTATACTGCTGTGTTGATTTTGAGGCAAAGTATTTTAATATATAAAATGTTAGTATCTTTTAGAAGTAATGATTTTTTCTGTTATTTTAGATTTTGTTTCACATTGTGTTTTGGTACAATTATATATTTTTAAAAGTGAGAATGAGAAATAATAAATATGTGGATAAAGTTGTATATGCTGATGAATTTTTGCTTTTGTTTATGAATTTCCCATAATGTCTAGTTTATTTAGTACTTAAATATATAGATTAATGAATAATATTCTGATCTGAGGAACTCAAGATACTGAGATTAACTAGAGAAAAAGAAGCTTTAGGGAATACTCTTACATTTGTATTATCTTTCTGTAGAATGATCAGCTTTTATTCTCTGGGTAATACCATATTCCAAACAAGAGGAAATGGATTTAAAGATAATTTTGAAAGATTCTGAACTGCTAAAGTGATAAATTATTGGACTAAGTTATTGAGGGAAGCTTATTGAGTCTTTCTCTATGAAATTATTTTAAGTTTAAAAAAAAACACCCCAAAACAAAACAATCAATCCATTTTATTGATGTATTTTGTTTCTGTTATTGTCATTTCCATCCCCATCTTACATATTGAACCCTCCACTGTGAATAAGGGCAGTCAAATAAAAACAACTCATATAAACATCTCATATAAAAACCTTGTACTACACTGTAACTGACACTATGCCCTAGTATTGCCTACCTTTCTTTTTTTTTTTCTTTTTTTTTTTAAAGGGCATATAGAGGTTTATTTTTTTTTATTTTGTTTTTTATTAATTTTTATAATTATAACATTTTCTTTGACAGTACATATGCATAGGTAATTTTTTTTTTTTTTACAACATTATCCCTTGTACTCCTTTCTGTTCCGAGTTTTTCCCCTTCCCTCCACCCCCTCCCTTAGATGGCAGGCATTCCCATACATATTAAATATCTTATAGTATATCCTAGGTACAATATATATGTGCAGAACCGAATTTTGTTGTTGTTGTTGCAAAGGAAGGATTGTATTTGCAAGGTAAAAATAATCTGGGAAGAAAAACAAAACAAAACAAAACAAAAAAACAATGCTCACAGTTTACACTCATTTCCCAGTGTTCTTTTTCTGGATGTAGCTGATTCTGTCCATCATTGATCAATTGGAATTGGATTAGCTCTTCTCTATGTTGAAGATATTCACTTCCATCAGAATACATCCTCATTATGTTGAAGTGTATAATGATCCCCTAGTTCTGCTCATTTCACTCAGCATCAGTTGATGTAAGTCTCTCCAAGCCTCTCTGTATTCCTCCTGTTGGTCATTTCTTTTTTTTTTTTTTTTAATTTATTTAGAATTTTTTTTCCACAGTATATATACATGAGTAATTTTTTTATAATATTATCCCTTGTATTCATTTTTTCCAAATTATCCCCCCCGTCTACTCCCTCCCCCCGATGACAGGCAATTCCATACATTTTACATGTGTTACAATATATGTAGTGTAGATACAATATATGTGTGTAAATACCATTTTCTTGCTGCACATTAAGTATTAGATTCCGAAGGTATAAGTAACCTGGGTAGATAGACAGTAGTGCTAACAATTTACATTCACTTCCCAGTGTTCCTTCTCTGGGTGTAGTTGTTTCTTCTTTATGTTGAAGATATCCACTTCCATCAGAATACCTCTTCATACAGCATTGAAGTGTACAGCGATCTTCTGGTTCTGCTCATTTCACTCAGCATCAGTTGATGTAAGTCTCTCCAAGCCTCTCTGTATTCCTCCTGCTGGTCATTTCTTACAGAGCAATAATATTCCATAACCTTCATATACCATAATTTACCCAACCATTCTCCAATTGATGGACATCCATTCATCTTCCAGTTTCTAGCTACAACAAAAAGAGCTGCCACAAACATTTTGGCACATACAGGTCCCTTTCCGCTCTTTAGTATTTCTTTGGGATATAAGCCCAATAGCAGCAATGCTGGATCAAAGGGTATGCACAGTTTGATAACTTTTTGGGCATAGTTCCAAATTGCTCTCCAGAATGGCTGGATTCTTTCACAACTCCACCAACAATGTATCAGTGTCCCAGTTTTCCCACATCCCCTCCAACATTCATCATTATTTGTTCCTGTCATCTTAGCCAATCTGACAGGTGTGTAGTGGTATCTCAGAGTTGTCTTAATTTGCATTTCTCTGATCAGTAGTGATTTGGAACACTCTTTCATATGAGTGGATATAGTTTCAATTTCATCATCTGAGAATTGTCTTCATATCCTTTGCTGTTGGTCATTTCTTACAGAACAATAATATTCCATAACATTCATATACCATAATTTACCCAACCATTCTCCAATTGATGGACATCCATTCATTTTTCAGTTTCTAGCCACTATGAAAAGGGCTGCCAGAAACATTTTTTGCCTACCTTTCTAAAGTCTAGAGATTAGTTACATTTTGTTATTTCTTTTCCACACTCTTCATTGGGTTTGTTTTTTTTCCCCCTAGTATTCTAGTTCATCTTTCTTTTAGGCATATTACAATTTATCATTGTGTATATTGATTCTGCTTGCTGCTCTTTGCATCAGTTCATGCATGTGTTTCCATGTTTCTCTGAATCTGGAGATCTTTAAGTGGTAAAGCTGTATTGAATTTGAAGTCAAAACCCCTGGATTTTGGAAACTGACTGCTATTTAGAATGATGTTCTATTTAGAAGATAGAAGGATTTTGCTAAATTAGCCTCTTTAGGGCATTAATTTCCTTATGGATCAAATGAGTTTGTAAAATTATTTCCAGTTTCAGATACTATTTAAGGTCAGGCAGCCGGGTCTCTTTCTTGGATCAGCTATTCTGTTACTATGGGCTATGCTGGATATTCTCTGATGATTTAATACAATCATTCTCTTGTTCTAAAATTCTCTTAGAGTAAGAGAAGCCTCATATTTTTGTGTAGGTAGATTGTCAAGCTAAATTTTGCTTTTCACTTAATTTCTACAAAGCATCTTACTGAATTGGATTTTCTTCTTGTTGGCCCAAAGGACTATGGAACTTTGTGATTTTAAAAGGAATTTTGTTTTTATGGTATCATCCAAACCCAGATTATGGTGGGAGATTCATATTCCATTATTATAATTTATAGGCCCATCATATTAAAATTTAGATGTAACACTCAATTTTGATTTTATTTATTACTTATTTTAGATAGTAAAGGGGACCTTGAAGTTCTAATATGCCCCCAGGCCCTGGGATTATTTAATCTGACCCAGCATCAAAGATTACCTTTATTTTAGCCATAATTACCATGGAGACCCATTTCCCTTTTCTTCTCTTTCTTTTACTACTAAAGGATTCATAAATTGCCACAACTCAATATAGACATAATATAATGGTTAATTTTTTAGTTGAATTTCTCATTTTGATAAAGGTCTTATTTTGGAACTGTGTTAATAGTAATTAAGCAAATATGAAATGAGATTAACATAGAAATTGAGAACAAAATGATAAATTTTAATGCAGTAAGTATGGCTTGGTTTTTTTGGACTCTATTTTAAAGATATTTTAAAATAGATTCTGAAAATGCTGACTGCGAGTGTTATGATGATAATTTCAGCCACAATTATATTTATTTCAGTACTATCATCCCTGATTAAATTGGCATGAATAGGCATTATAATATTGCAGATCTTAATACCTCTGTACTTTGGCAAGTGATTTTCATGAATTCTTATCACTCCTTTATACTCCCCTCCCCCTCAGTCCTCATCTTTCAATTCTTCATATCGTAGTTTCTTATCTAGTGATGAATTTCCCCATAGTTGTCTAGGTTGCTTCTTGGTTAACAGAACAGATCCTATTGTGTAGTCTACCCTTGAAGGTTTTGTAGCTGGTGGAATCTCAGAACTAACATTGCACTGGCATAACCTTTGAGAACACAAGGTCACTTTCACACAGAATCACAGTAAGATATTAAGGGTGTCCTAAAATATAAAGTAGTAACACTGTCAACAAACTCTTGAAATAAAAAGGGTAACAATATTTAGTTGGTTTCAAAAGAAAGGATAGGAAATACAATTCTATAAGAAATATTATTAGGATTAACTAGGCTAAACTTCTTTATTAACTATGTTATTAACTTGTGTCTTTGAGTAATTTGAGTTCCTGCTCTAGAAATCTTTAAAGCTCAAATATTGTACATATAGAATTTTTGTGTGGAAAATGATGTCTTCTTACCTGAACTCCAAATAGTTTCTTTGCTTTTTTCAGTAGTAGATTTACTTTAGCTGATTTTAGGAAAACAACATTTCCCTTAGATGTTGAAGTAGTTTTGTGTATATATATATGTTGATATATCTATGTTTATAGGTATATATGTATGTGTATATGCATACATACAGTAATATATGTGTACAACATACATCATACACACAAATGTACATTGCTTTATATATACACATAGATATTCTTCAATGTTTTTGTGGATGCAGTATGTATGTTTCATATGTTTTTATAATATATTGACAAGTATATAAAATTATATATAATATTACATGAAAAGCAGCATGCTATGAAGTAGATAAAAGGGTCTATTTTGGAGTTAGGAAAACCTTTATTAAGACCTTTATTAAGTCACAGGTTCTTGATGTGTCTGTCTGTATGTATGTCTCCCTTTCTTCTCATCTCCCCCAAATTTCCTGCCTTTCTTTGTATTTATTTGAATATAAAAACCAAAATTAGACAATTGAAGACATTTGACTGCCTCTTGTCAGAAATGTACACAAATTAAGGTAAAGTCATTGGTATTATTTGGATAAATTTTTTCCATGCAAGTAAATTTCATGGCTATCAAAGTTAAAAAGTATGATGATAACAATACTAAATATTTTGTATTAACTTTTTGGGTAAAATATCTCATATGAGAAAAATGAATGAATGTGCTTTAAGATAAAATTATTCAATTACAATTATATACACAGTATAGTATAATGTATCTGTTTGAATGAAATTAAAGTACGATTCTCAAGTTTTAAGAATGATGTAGATTTCATGCAATTTTTACATTGGACTTTGGTTATAAAATAATATAATTATTTTCTCAAATTACAAAAGTACTGCCTTATTCCAAACCCGCTGTGTGCATATATGATACATGTTCATGTCAATGATTTTACCATGAAAATATAATCTTCTAGCAGCCATATTTAATTTATCCCCTTTTAAAGGAGAATAATAGAGTGATTAGTCAGTTGTCTCTATTTTCTTGCTAAAAACAAAGGAAATTAATATTTCTCCCAAGCATTTATCTGTTTCAATTACTTGATTAAATTCACTTTGTCTCTTTACTACTAACAATGTGTTATGAATTTATATTTTCTCACTTATGATCTTTTGATAAGAGGAAAAAAGAAAACTTGAAGAAAAAGTGCTAATAACTAATGGTTTTTAACAGATATATGCTTATTGGGATAAGAATAGAAAAGGGGATCAGTACAAAAGAAAAGGCACTTCTATTCTTTCTTTGTGTGTGTCTTAGAGTTTCTGAGTGGATTCTAAAGGAACATAATTGTGGTAACATTTTGACTAGATATGCTAATGTTTTTCTTTAAGAAGTCAATGGTCTACTCTGTAAAGATTTATTTTGAGTTATCATTAAAATCTGAAAAGATTAAAACAAAGGCATTCATTTAAATATATTGGTATTCAAATTTTCATTAGGATGTACCTGAAAATTACATAATTGCACTATGTAGCGCAGAAATGATTAGAATTTTTTTCATTTAAAAGATATAACAACCTACTTTGTTTATAAAAATGCTCCAGACATATCTTTATGGTAAGTATAAATTATTAAAGAAAGGAAATTATCTTCACTTCGGTGAAGGAAATAAAAAAGTTATTATAAGTTGTGGTATATGAAATATAAGACATAAGATAAAGATTTGTCATAATAATGCCCTCTAAAGAGCAGAATGGAAGTATAGTTTACAGATTATTTTACTATCTGACTCTATTCATTAATGTATTCTGTGCTAGTAATGAAACTTTACAGGTTGTTTATTTAAATGTAAGGTTAGAAATAAATCTGATGACCCAATTGGCAAAAGAAAAGTCTGGTCAGTTTATTTAACACACTACTAACTCCTCAGCCCCTGTCAGATGACATCAGAACCAGCATCAGATTAGGCTACAGTTAAAAGCATCTATTTAATAGTAAATAATTGATCCTTAGAATTTCTTACACTCTTTGGAATTGGTTGTTTATTCAAGTATGAAAACAGTGATATATGGATTTGAATAATATTATGATATTTGCTTTTATTTTTTGAGAAAATGTTCCAAACCCTTTGATTCGATGCTAAAAATCAGCAAGATAGGTCACTTTCTTTGTTCTAGGATAAACAGTAAACATGCTTTCTGTAGTTCTCTTGATCAATGAAGGAATGACTGATATCAAAACCACATGGAGAGATTGTAGCTGTAGGTGATCCTTTGAGAGTTGTTTGATTAGAGCTAGGAGTTTTATATTGAAAGAAGAGGGAGAGAGACAAGTTGTTTGGGGGAAAAAAATCCCTTTCGACCAAATGCTTAAGTTGTAGCTTTACTACAAACATTTTTCATATAGGAATTGTAAATTTATCCATTTTGTAGGTTAAATTTTCTTTGATGCAGTTACACAGGGACATTTATTTTATTTTATTTTATTCCATTTCATTTGCTGATCAGCAATTTTGTTCATACTTACGCTTTTTTCTATGTCATAGGATCATAGAATTTAGAGTTGGATTGTACCCTAGAGATCATCTAGGTTTTAGAGATAAGAAGGTAGGTGGGATTTTTTTTTTCAGTCAAAAAAAGGTTAATAAGTAGAAGATCTGAGATTTGAACTCAGATATTTGGGCTCAAAATCTTGTGTGTTCTCCATAATAGAGGGTTTTTATTCATTCATTTAGTCTAAGTCCATCAATAATGTGTTTATAGTCAGTAAAAGAAGGAAACAAAATTTTTCATTTGATTTATGTTCATGATATCATTGTCATATTGATGAAGGCAGGTAAAGTAGATGATGATATTCTTCCTTAGAAACTGTAATGCCATTTGGTTAATAATCTCAACATTTACCTTTCTAATCACTAAATGTTTAAACTATAAGTGAATGTTATTATGCAAGTTTGGATGCAATGAAGTTAAAAAAAAATTCAATTCATTACAACAGAGGAATGTATGTTTATCATACATTACAGAGGAATGTTTTACCAGCCTGCTTTGAAGTTTTCCTCTGATGTTTAAATTGTTAGTTTAAATGCTTCCTATTTCAATCCATCTTGCCTTAATTAAACTTAAAATAGAAGCATCAATACAAAACTATTTTATAGTTTTTATGGAAGAAGAGAAGCAGCAGCTCAAGTGATATTTGTTTTAATAAGATCATAATTGGGAAGTTAAAGCCCTCTGTGATCACTTTTGAAGACTTGCTTGGTCTTGGTGTTGCTCTGTGGCAGTAGAGCTCCAGATGCATGGCCAAACATCCCTTGCCGACATCTGGAACCAGTTGCAATACATCACTGTCAAAACTGCTTTCTATACGTATCTGCATTTACACATTAGTTACCCACGCAGCACTCATCAAAAAAGCTGAACAATCTTGACATGGTGTCCCTTGTGGAACTGCAAAGGTGAACTGAAGTTGGGAGGCAGTGTCTCGCGTCACTGTCTGCTGAGCTTTTGCAACAGGAAGCCTGATTAAAACTGAAAGGAAAAATTTATCAGTTGCTTCAGCTTTGTGGACTTCAGTGTAATTTTTTACTTACAAAGGGATATTTTTATTAACGTAAAATTTACAATATAGGCGTTCAAATAATTTGATTTTTTTTTCTTTTTTGGAAAATGGGTTAAAATACCCATTTGAATAATTGGACTTTCATGAGCCTTATGCGTATTATTTTAGGATAATTTTTAGTTAAAATATAGAACAAGTACAGTTTTATGGATAAAAAGATACCACTAAAATCAGTTGAATCTAATTGAAATATGTGGCAAAACTTGAAATTACAATAACTATTTGCCATCATTTTGAAGCTAGTAATAGTTTGCTTTTATTGGTGATTTAAAAAAAAAACTGACTAAAAGAAGAAGACAATTTTTGACAGTTTTATTTTGGGAAGAAAAAGGGTGAATAAAGGCAGGTTATGTATATGTGTGTGGTGAAGGAAAGATGGATGATTAATTTAAATCACTAATCAAAATACCTAATGTGGTGTATAGTTTGGTGAAAAGAAGACCTCTCTTGGATTCTTTCCAAGGAGGTTTATTAATGAAATTTGAGAAGGATCTTGTTACAATATCGCTTTACCTAAGCTTCCTTCTTTGATTGTACTCTGATATTCTGTAAATCTCAAATTTGTTCATTAGAGCCATAAAAAATATTCTTAATTTAACATGATTATAAAACAGATATTTTGAAAATAATTTTTGCTGACTTTGAGTTTTTTCACCAAAAGAATTCATTCTTTTATTTAAAAGTCTTTAAAATGATATTCATTTGTAGTTTAATACTCAATCTACAAATACAGAAAATCCAGACTTACTATACTACTTTGACATATATGAGTGAACTTCTAAAGGGATCTTGGAAAATATTCTAAAACCATATTGAGTAGTCATGGGACTTCCCATTCATTCAACTCCACTAATGTTGACCACCTTTATTAAATAACCTTTTCTCCTTTTGAGGTTCATGTTATCCAAATTTATCATCCAATTTAGATCCTGCTAACTCTTATATATAGATCCCTCAGGACATTCTCTTTCCTTTTTAAATGAATTCAATGTCTAACTCACAGTTTGTTTGTTTTTAAATTCATTTTGCTTTATTATTTATTTATTTATTTTTAATGTTTATAATTATAACATTTTCTTTGACAGTACATATGCATAGGTAATTTTTTTTAAACAACATTATCCCTTGTACTCCCTTCTGTTCTGAATTTTTCCCCTCCTTCCCTCCACCCCCTCCCTTAGATGGCAGGCATTCCCATACATATTAAATATCTTATAGTATATCCTAGGTACAATATATATGTGCAGAACCAAATTTTGTTGTTGTTGTTGCAAAGGAAGAATTGTATTCAGAAGGTAAAAATAATCTGGGAAGAAAAACAAAACAAACAAAACAAAAAACAATGCTCACAGCTTACACTCATTTCCCAGTGTTCCTTTTCTGGATGTAGCTGATTCTGTCCATCATTAATCAATTGGAATTGGATTAGCTCTTCTCTATGTTGAAGATATCCACTTCCATCAGAATACATCCTCATACAGTATCATTGTTGAAGTGTATAATGATCCCCTAGTTCTGCTCGTTTCACTCAGCATCAGTTGATGTAAGTCTCTCCAGGCCTCTCTGTATTCGTCCTGCTGGTCATTTCTTACAGAACAATAATATTCCATAACATTCATATACCATAATTTACCCAACCATTCTCCAATTGATGGGCATCCATTCATTTTCCAGTTTTTAGCCACTATGAAAAGGGCTGCCACAAACATTTTGGCACATACAGGTCCCTTTCCCTTCTTTAGTATTTCCTTGGGATATAAGCCCAGTAGTAGTACTGGTGGGTCAAAGGGTATGGACATTTTGATAACTTTTTGGGCATAATTCCAGCTTGCTCTCCAGAATGGTTGGATTCTTTCACAACTCCACCAACAATGCATCAGTGTCCCAGGTTTCCCACAGCCCCTCCAACATTCATCGTTATTTGTTCCTGTCATTTTAGCCAATCTAACAGGTGTGTAGTTGTATCTCAGAGTTGTCTTAATTTGCATTTCTCTGATCAATAGTGATTTGGAACACTCTTTCATATGAGTGGAAATAGTTTTAATTTCATCATCTGAAAATTGTCTGTTCATATCCTTTGACCATTTGTCAATTGGAGAATGGCTTGATTTCTTATAAATTAAAGTCAATTCTCTGTATATTTTGGAGATGAGGCCTTTATCAGAATCTTTAACTGTAAAAATGTTTTCCCAATTTGTTACTTCCCTTCTAATCTTGTTTGCATTAGAATTTATTTTGTTTTAATCAACTAGAATCTGCCTTCTCACCCTCCCACTCCACTTTTCTCTCCAATGAAAACATAAGAAAAACAAAATCCATTACAAACATTTATAGTCAATCAAAACATTTCAATCAGTTATCATATCCAAAAAAACCTCTCATTCTGCATTCAGAGTCCTTTATCTTTCTATTATTAAATGGATAGCATGCTTTATTTTTGGTTTTCTGGAATTGTGCTAAATTGTGATAAAATATTCGCAAAATAGTATTTCTTCACATTTATATATCATAAATGGTTCCTTCATCCTTAAATTATGGGCATTCCCTTAGAGTCCCATTCTTTGCCATCGGAAAGAACTATAAATGTTTGTCTGCATCGTGAAAGTTTATTTTGCTTAGAATGAATCCTTTGTTTAATCTAATTTCTTTCAAATTCTCCTTCTTCTCTTTCCTCTTTCCCTCCTATTTTCCTGTAAATGAAAAAATATTTCTTTTCCCATTTCTATGTATGTGTATTTATTATGTGGGTCCTTTCCTTTGTCCAGTTCAGATGAGAATGAATTTCAGATGTCCCTCAATCCTCCAAGGCCCTTCTTTTTTGGATAGATATTTTCCTGAATATCTTGATTATATTATATAGTGTTTCCCAACTTTCTTTTCTCTTCTATATTCCTCTTTTCCCAACCCTAGAGTTTATTTCTCTTCCTCTTTCTTTTCATTTTTTTCGTAAGGTCATCAAGATACAATAGAAACACTTCCAGGACTTATCTAATTGGATTTCCTCTATGACTCTTGATAGTTCATATAATCTTTCTGTCCTCCCCTTCTCCTGTTCTTATATATTAGAGGACTTAAATATACACGTTGATATCCTTTCAAATACTTTTAGCATTCTATTTTCTCAAACTACTCCATTTCCATGACCTGTCCTTCCATTCATCTCAGCTATAGATACAAATGATCATACTCTTGTCTTTGCTATCACCCCACAGGTGTTTTACTTCAATGTTCATGAACTTTGAATTATTTTATCTTATGGAAATCTTTGATCATTCCATTTTCCTTATGCCATAACTTAAACCTTTACTTCATTTGCATCATCCCTCTATTACCTCCAACTTTTAGTTTTTCTTAGATCGTAATCCCTGGGCTGGCTACTCTTTTTTTCCTTTCTTTGTCTTAATCTCGTGACGAATCAACTTAACTTTATCCTTCATCTTTATTTCTCTACTTCACTATTTGACTGCTGATTGCACCTTCCCAAACTCCAACCCTCGATTACTCCCATCTAATGCTGTCATTCCTACCCGTGTACTGATAAACAGAGCTGTAGGGATTGTGAAACTGTGCTTAACGGGCCCACAGCAAATTGGTGATATTTATTCTCTACTCAGGCTTTACTTCAGCAAGGGAAATGCTCTATTCCTCCCTAATTGATTCTCTGTCTCATTCTCTACAATAGCTATTCTAAACTTTCTCATCTCTCCTAAATCCTCCTATTAAGATTCTCCTGTCTTCACTGTCTTAACAAAGGATCTTAGACTACTACTAGGTAGACTATTGTATTAGCCTTCTAACTTGTTTCCCTGCCTTAAGTTTTTTCCTTACCACAGTCCATCCTCCACTTATTTGCCAAAGTGATTTTTACCTCCCTTCTCAGTGAGCTCTGGTGGCTCCCTTATATCTGACATTTAAAACTCTTCATAACTTTACCCTTCTCTCCTTTTCTAGTATTCTTACATCTTACCCCTTTCTACATTCTCTACATACTCTATACAATCCAGCTACACTGGTTCACTGACAGTTCCTTGAACAGGATGCTTCATTTTTCAACTCTGTCTCTTATATTTGGAATGCTTTGTCCCTTAATTTTCCTGGCTTCCTTTAAGGCAACTTAAATCCTACTTTCTGTAGGAGGCTTTTCTAGATCTATTTCCCTCATTTACTTTTTCTCTCTCTTCAATCTGGCTAATTTCTTTTTTAAGATTACCTTCAACTACTCAGTTTATATCTTGTATGTATATAATTATTTTAGATGTTTTGTTAAAGAGATTGTACATTTCTTGAGGGCAGGCATAATTTCCATCCCCTTTCTTTATATTTATCTATCTAAAATATTAAACATATTTTATATCTATATATCAGTACATAGGTAAGAGTGACAACATCAGATGGTGGGAGTAATCAAGGATTGGTGTTTGGGAATGTGTAATTTATAGCATATAGTAATTAATAAATGCTTGTTGACTGTTGAAATGAAAAAAAAAACTAGCTCTTAAGTGTTCTCCTTTGTACTTTCTTTTTATGAATTCTGCCACCAAACAGCTATGCATAGATTGATAATGTTTATTAATAGCACTGTACTTAATGAGATTTAGAGGCTTTCAAATTAGGCCTTTAAAGATATTTGAATGAAATATGTTAAAAAAATATTGTCTGGAGGACAGCTAGGTGGCACATTAGGTAGAGCACCAGCCCTGAAGTCAGGAGGACCTGAGTTCTAATTTGATCTCAGACTCTTAACATTTCCTGGTGTATGACTCTGGGTAAGTCACTTAATCCTAACTGCCTCAGGGGGAAAATTTTTTTTTCTGTAATTCTTAATCCTTGAATTTCCTTGATTATAGTATTATTCACACAACTTATTAAGATTTAAGTTGATGAAAATTGCTTTCCATCTCCAAGAAAACTTTGAGTGCAAATTGAAGTATAATTTCCCTCTTTATTTTTCTTGTTTTTGTGTGTGCGACATGGCTAATAAGGAAATATGTTTTATAAGAAAACTTGTTAAGGTTTACAAAACTTTCTCTACATCATCTTTACGATATATGACAATATATTTGTTATTACCTCCATTAATAAAGAAACTGACTCAGAGCCTATAGGTATGTTTGTACATTTGTGTGTGTGTACACTAAGATTCAAACTCAGGTTTTTCAATTCCAAGTCCATTTTTTCTTTCCATAATACTATGCTTTCTGTCTCATGAGTCAAGACTGCAAATATGCAATAGGATGGTTTTAGAGAATTTTTAAAAGTGGGTTAGTATCCTATCTCTTCCTTTTCCTTCTCTACGCCTCTCTGGCTATTTGAATATTTCTTAGTTTTAAGGAGAAAGTAAAGGGTAATTTGTTCAAGGCCACAAATGTCAATCAAAATTCAAGCCCATGACCTTTAGTAACTTGTCTGAGGGCTTACATCTGCGTAGTGAAAGAGTTAAAACCAGAACTTAAGTCTACTAATGTTAAGCCTAGCATTTTTTCTAGTGTACTACAATACTTCCATTTATGGCATATTTACTAATAGGTAACAAGTTAGCTTTAGAGAAGACACTGAGGCGAGGATAAGTTTTCCTATCCTCTACTTTCTTTTCCAATTCCTTCATTTTCTCTCTCTATAGCCTCAGGATAACATATCTTTAGTGCCCCTGCTCCAAATTTTGGTACCATAAATAACTAATAAAATACAACTGGAAATGCTCAAGCAGTAGTTCCTGGGTGACTTTAGCAGTGAATATTAATATTCTTGGTTGGTAAGGCTAATGGGAAATGTAGTAGAATGTGAACAAAATAGTTTGGGGAACAGAATTTCAGGAAACACAATTTAAAGAAATAATTAAATTTAATGGGAATATATTGATAAACTTGATTGTAGTTTCTTTAAAAAAAGGATTGGATCACAGATCCTAGCTCTTAAGCTTTTATAATTTGCCATTCTTCCTTTGTTTTTCCTCAAAATGTAATAATAGTGGGTCTTTTCTGCTAATGTTGAAATTAACTATATTTGTATACTTATTAGAGCATGGTGTAACAATCATAAAAATGTATAAAGCTATCAAGTATTTGGGAATACTCATGGGGGATAGAGTGGAAATGATCAGTAGAAATAGAAACTAGAATGAATAGAATGATTGCAGCTAAAGCAAATCAAATTGAAAATAGTAATGATAATAACTTACATTAGAGAACTTCAGTGTTAATGTACTTTCTCATAACAATCCAGAGTATTAATTAATGCAGATATTACTACCTCCATTTTTTAAAGTGAGGAAACAAATTCAGAGAAGTAAAGGGACTTTTCCACAGTCACATAGTTAATAAGTGACAGAGACAGAATCTGAAATCCATTCTTCTGATTCCATATCCATTGTCTATTCTATTATATATTGCTTCTCACCCCCAACCCCCAGCCATATACATAGGACCCCTAGAGTGCTTCATAAATGATTCTTAACTAGACTTTGAATTTTGTCAAGTAAGTTTTTCTCATGAAAGTAGAAAATATGATCTAAAGTACAGAAAACCATGAATACAATAAGAAATTGGGAATAAATTTTAGTGTTCATAATTAAAAATCTTAATGTGATGTGGGACACAATTAGACTTTTTAAAAATGATCAAATTTATTATTTGAAGACAGTAATTATTATATGCAACATTATATTGAAGGCTGGAGACCTGGAGGTTAGAGTAAGGAAGACCAAGATAGGTACTAATAAAGGCATGACTGGGGCTATTGACTAAGTGGTGATGACTAAATTTAAGAGGAAAGAAGGAGAAGAGTCAAAGTTTACTGAAATATTTATGGATACCAGTGAGGATAGTGATCCTATTTGTTGGGATGGGGACAAATGAGAATGGATTGGGGAATGGAGATGGCGAACTACTTTTGACTTGCTTAGTTTTATATAGCAGTTCAATATCCAAGTAAAACTGTCTTACAGATAGTGATAAATATAAAACGATTGGAGGGAAAGAAAGAGGTTGGGAGAGGTGGGGTAGAAGTGATGGCAAATGTCCTTCTCCAGCATAATTTCCAAAACTGTGTCTCCAGTGAACTATATGCATATGGAATTTAAATAATTCAGCCTCTGACATGTAAGTAAACCATTTATGCTTATTCTATTTTGAAGCATCAGCTCAAATTATCCAGTGTAGGACACATTAACAGAGATCTGTCAATCTTTCATCAACTACTTCTTATGAAGATCATATTGAAGTGATTGAGAGCACTTCCAGGAATAGGCCATGCTGATCTCTCCTTGAATACTAGTATCAAATAATCTACAATGGGATTTAGAAAAAATGATTTTCATATTTATCCCAGAGCAGCCCATGGGCAAGTCACAGAGTAATAGAACTATACAATATATATCTGTAGCATATTAGCATTGCTGGCATTTAAAATGCCCCATAGAAATATTTCCACAAATGGAGAAGATTTTGGAATAAATGAAAATTTTTTTCAACATAAAGACTTAATATATTTGAGAACTTCAAGTTTTTTATAGTAGATTTTCCTGGCAACACTGCAGATATATTTCTATAACATGTTCTAAGAGTGATGTAAAAGAAGACTGAATTTGAAGTTAGAGGATCTGGGTCTGAATTCTAGTTCTACACCAGCCAGCTACATAATTGTGAACAAATCAGTTCACCTTTTGTGCCTAATCTATAAAATAAGATGCTCATATTAGATCTGTAAGGACTTTTAAAGTCCAGATTGTATAATTTTTCTACTCTCTGCAAATAGGGAATTTTCTTTTTAGAACAGGATTTTTTGAAGCCTTTATTTTTTCATAAATCCTTGATTCTTGAAGGATATGCCATGATATTTAACTAGTAATCTCCCTTTATTCTCTATCCTTATTTGATTGATATAATCTCTGAACTCTTCTACCTTATTTTGCGATGAAGAGAAAAAGTTTGAATATCACAAATATAAAGACTGAATCTCAAAGGGGAAGTGTTTCTGTTATTTAGTTTTCTACTGTACCCTTAGATTGGATTGTTTTTTTTTAATAGTTATTAAGTCCTCATTTGTATTCCCCCCAAAATTCTAAACTCTTGTTAATGCCAAAGCTCAATATATATTTATTTTTCTGTTTTGCTTGAAATTTGTTGTTTTTATTTAGTATCCTAATGTATAGGCAGCTAAGTGGCATATTAGATAGAATACTGAACCTCCTGAAGTAAGGAAGACTTATCTTCTTGAGTTCAAATGTGACTTCTGTTACTTAACAACTGCGTGACCCTGGAGAAGTCACTTTAACCCTGTTTGTCTCAATAACCCTCATCAATTAACTAAAAAAATGTTATTTTCAGAGAAAAAAAATAACATTACTCTTTGCCAAGAAAACCCCAAATGGGGACATGATTGAAATGACTCAACAACAAACCTCCTGATGTACTTTATAGGTTCAAATTTGGGTTTGTAGATCACAAAATCTGGCATAAATATCAGTACCTCATGAAACTTAAAAACATTTTTTATACTTCATAGTTATCTATCTTGATTTTGTGTTTTCATTCAATTTTTGGTCATAAGCAAAACTTTTTTTTAGTGGAATATTTTGCCTATAAATTATGTGTGTGTGTATGTGTTTGCATATAGGAACTAGAAAAATAGGCTTTCAGTAATTATTGTTGTACTTTTGAATGTCTTATAGCTTTCATAGGATTTGGAGCTGGATCATGCCATTCAAACCATTCAAAACCAAAACGGGGTGATGATTTTCACACAGTTAGACAAGTAGTAGAACTAGGATTCAATCCCAGTTACATATGTATATGTTATTCATTATCCTAGATCTTAATGCTTTTATAGTTTTTATTGATTTTGTTTTTTGTCTAAGACAGATAGCCAAATTTTTGTAACAATATCTGGATATCAAAAAGATGGTATATAAATGTAGGTAAATAAATAAAAAGGGGAACCGATAACAGAGAATTTCATTTTTGAAAACTTAACTTTTTTTTCATTTCCAACAGCTGTTATAACACTTGGCCTTATGATTATTTGGGTAAAACCAACTTTTAAACCTCTATATGTATCCAAATCCAGTATCTCCTAGTTGCTATGTTTTGTCTTGGATACGTAGAGATAGGTACTATAGAAATGCATGGCTGGATATTTATGTACCATAAGTGTTGCAACAAAACATTTATAACAACTCTGCTTTCTATCCTCCTTTGTGTTTCATCCCTAGAGTGTTGTCTTCCCCCAGTTTGTTCGGTGACAGAGAAGACAGGACAAGAGTGAAATCTCTTGAGGATAGCTCCACTGTTGTACGACTTGTTTTGTCTCGTATTTGCAGCTCTTGTAGTACATACAAACCAGACTTCTGTTTGAGATTTTGTTTGGTGGCAGTGCTCTGTTGACTATCAGCAGAATTGCTACATGAAAAGGAGATGTGAATTAGTAGAGGTTATACCTATTCAATCAGTGGTAGGTTACTGATTAGGTCAAATTTAGGTTCAACTTGTTTTTGATTTTGCTAATGAATTAGTTATTTCTACAGAAAAAGTGGAATTTCTACAAACAAATTTCATTTTTAATACATTTGGAAAACTGTCCAGAAAAATTCTACCAAAAAATCAAGTTGATCTCTTATTATTTTGAATGTTGAAGCACACTTGCAGGAGCATGTTTGTTATAGTAGTATAGTTCACTGGAGTAATAATTGCAAGTCATTGGTACGTTATTTCTATAGTAAAACAATCAAAATATGTGGGATCATTCAACCATGTATGGTTTTATACAAGCATTGAACTTTGTTTAGAAAGATATGGGTCAGAATCTGGCTTTTCCATTTACAAGTCACTTCTCCTTTATGGTCCTCAAAATGAGAGTTTTGGAGTAGATGATTATTATTCTCTTTAAAAATTCTAGGCCCCTATACTTCAAATGAATTTATTCATGTATGAAAAACAAAAGTCTGGTTTGAAGTTATTGATTAATTTAGTATTAGAAAATATTTTGTTCTAAAATTTATTTAGCAAATATTTTTATTGGTGGAAATATAAAATTGAAATAAGATATGGTCTTTGCCCTCAGAGCTTATAACAGAGCAGTAAGACAGAATATAAACCTGGATAACTATAATTCAATATAAAGCATGAAAGGTGCATTAGAGAGGTACAAAACAAAGTTCTTTGTAATATTTGAGGATGCAGAAGTGGTAACTTTATTGAAGGAGTGGGAATAGAAAATATGAATTTCTTTTATGGGCCAAAAATAGAACAATCAGTGGCTGAGTACAAGCTCATCAAATATAAAGACCTCTTTTGTCTTTTATTATTGCCAATGAAACAATCTTTTTTTCTTTTGTTCATTTACCACCTTTAGATGCCTCTGAAGTTACTGATCTGACTCTGCTTCTATTGATCAAAATAACAAATTAGGGTGTCATAGTTTCCAAGACAGAAAGTTACTTTAAAGAAGTTTAACTTCTGCTGGTTCTACATTCCTGGGCAATCTTATTGAAATCAAACATCAGTTCATTTGACAACTTTACTCAGTTCTAGGCAACAGTGGCCATACTGTGGACTGAAGATAACAGTCAATCTATTCTGGCTGTGACATCCAATTTTATTGTAAAACACATTCATGTTGACATCATAACAGTTTTCAGAAATATTACATGCATCAAAGAATTCATTCCTTTAAATTCAGCTTTTCTCTGTCTTCCAGCAAGGAGAAATTTATATAGAGTAGACTAAGAGTTTTGTATTTAATGTCAATCTAGAAAAGAGAGGTACCAGTAGAACTGTTTAGTTGTAGCATTTAGAATGTGTATAATCAGTCCCAAGACACCAGGGTACAAGTTAGAAACCTGTATGGCAATCTTTGGTGAAAGGGAGCTTAAGAGAAAACATGAAGCAATTTGGTAGCAGCTGGTCAAACTGGTATATACCATAAAGTGCAGTACTGACTTAGGGAAAGCATATTGGTTTCCATGATGCTTTTACATGTATTTTTCTTAATTGTAGTTCCTCCTTTCCTCCATCTCCCCAACACACACACACAACTCATACACACATAATTATTATTTGGCTGGAATGATGGTTACTTTGATTGCATTGTTCTCTTGGCTGCCCTTTTCTACTGACCTACTTTCCCTCCCCCTCCCCTGCCCCTTTTCCCTTATATATTAGAACTTAAGCTTTTTAATTTTTATTTTATTTTATTTTTGAATTGTGAATTCTTAATAAAATGTGTTACAAATCTTCTGGTTCTGGAAAAATAAAAGAAGTCTTTCTTGTGCACAGTAATATTCCATTCAAAATTCATCTATTGCATTTTGACAGCCTTTTCTGGCCTCTGTACTGAATTTTATTGTGGATTGGGAGAAGATCCTTGGTTTTCTTAGGGAAAAAGAAATTTTACCTTTTCAGTTTTCTCTTTTTTTACTTATTTTATTGCAGAAAGTAGCTTTTACTATTCAGTATCCTAATCCTAAAATGTAAAAGTTCCCTCCTCCCCCCACTCTTAACAGCTTATAAGGATTCAGTACCAGTTAATTTTTAGACCTAAAATATGCCTCTTAGCCATCTCATAACAGTGAATATAGGCAGTCCTTCCCTTCCACATATTCACCATCCTAGTTAGTGAATTGTCAAGCTATTTTCTTGTTGTTTGCTGAGTTCTGAAATTGTCCATTGGATGTATCATAAAATTATCCCTCATGCTGGATGATGTGGATTTCTTGCTTTCCTAAATATATGCATGTGATAGTTTAAATGTGACTATGAAAATTTCAGGAAGATCATGAAAGTAAAGGTAATAAGATAAACTGAAAATTTAGTAGTACAGGGTTTCTTAAAGCTATGTATGTACATGACATCTCTATCTATCTATCTATCTATCTATCTATCTATCTATCTATCTATCTATCTATCTATCTATATGTTTTTAGCCTACATTATTTTTAGGGCAGTGTTATTATATCTGACATGCAGAGAATTTGAAGAAGGCATTTTCTGTCTTCTTCATTTTCTAAATATTGTAGGAAGAACAAGATTGGAATATTAAAAGAAAATTGCAAACATACTCTGACTTTCCCGCGGGTAGATGCCCATTATCTTTATCTTTATTTATTAATAAAAGACGGAATGCCTTGGAAAACAAAAGGTTTTAATGGCCAGTGCTTGGTATCCTTGACAACAGTCCCGAAAGAATATTACATTAGGGCACCAGAGAACTTTTAAAAATAAGTAATGGAATTCCGTCTCTGTTATGCTTTTAGTAGTCATTTCGGCCATGGTGCAGCGAGGTCATAAGCTGAGCTCAGTGAAGGGAGCCAGAACATGAAATGATGCTGAGAGAACGTCTGGGAGATGAGAGGTACAGAATTACAAGCGAAAGTGCAGGCCTGCTGAGGCAATTACAGCTTAATGGGGTCATTTGGAAGGCAATTGCCAGGGGTTAATGTAGTATGGAGAGATGAGGTGAGATTGAAGTGAAATTTGGGGCTGGAAATGTGTTAAGATGAAAGATCAGAGAGCAGTGAATTCTGCAGTTGGGAAGGTTTATAACATGCAAAGATTTGAGAAAATGTTAAAAAAATGGTAGCCAGATGTTTCTGAAAATATTTATAAAATAAAAATAAATCATAGCCAACCCTTGACAAAAAAGTAATTAGTACATTTTATGCAGTGAACCTTAGAAGAGATTTTCAGTTAGAAAACATAGTCAATGTAGTTTTTAAAAGGTGAATCCATTTTTAAGAGTTTGGATTCATGGTTTAAAATGTTTTGCATTTTTATTTAAAGACTATACTTATGAATATATATATTCTACTGTGAATATTATAGTTATCAGAACACCATATTAAAATTGCATCACTATTTTGAAACAAAAAACCAAGAAACAGCCCTCGATATATATATTTTGATATTTTTGTGATAGATTCGTCACATTATCTTTTCAGGCATTAAAATAATACTATATAGAATGTCAAAATATTACCAGAATGTAAGCTAGCATTCTTTGAGTGGGTATTTTGGTTCTGAAAAGTATGCTTAAATATTACAGGTGTTTAAATTAAAAATGTCAAACCATGAAGGCATAATGGAAGTAATCATTTTTACATAGTTTTAAGCTGTACAGGATTTGAAAAAGCTTTGCATACCAGACTATTGTGAATGAGTAGAGTTCATAAGAATTCAAAGGACAAAAGAGATCATTATGCTTTGTTACCTCAGCTAGTTCATTACCTTAATTGCTAAGCGTAATCCAGCCTTGGAAGAAAACTCTGGGGCTTTAAGAAGATCAACACGGGCACCTTATGGCATAGAAAATGGAAACCCTTTCCTGTACCATTGCCACTCCAGGAACACTAAACCTTGATCAAAGGCTGAACTTTTCTTAAGGTCGGCCATGTGAAAATCCCCTGGAGCAGTACCATTCGCTGAACCGTAATGAAGTTTAGTAGGTTCAGCACCATTTCTCTGTGACTGTGACCGTCCTGGATCACTGGCTAGCAATAGCACATTATCAGCCTTTCAGATAGGTGAAGTTTGAACATAGTTATGTTTAGTAGCATAATATGCTTGGTGTTTTGTTTTTTTTTTTTTTTCTTTTGTGCATTAGATAGTTCCTTGTATATTATAGGAACTGAGCAAGCAGCTCTTGTTTTAATACTGACTGCTTCAATTCTGAAAGTGGAACATGAAGATACCATACCACTTTTGAAAGAATTATTACCTTTCCTTTACCTGTATTTAAAAGCTCTGAACTTATGTAATCTGACATCATTGTTAAATGATTTGTGGTTTTGGGGGCTAAACATTAGAAGAAAAGAACTTGTGTTCAGATTATGGTTCTGCTACTTCTTCCTCCCTTTTAATATCTCTAAGCTACAGTGTTCTTTGGGGACATAGACAAGATGTTTTTAAGGTCCCTTCTACTTTAAAATCTAATTCTGTGATTTTCAAGACTGGTAATAATGCCTATTTTTAGAATTTTAGAGTTAAATGAGACTTTAGAGACCATCAAGTGTGAAGCCATCTTTAATAGTATGGATTCAAAGGGTTGAAGTGACCTCCCTGGGATTATCAAGAAAGTCAGTTTCAGAGAAGGGATTTAAAGGAGGGTATTGTGACTTCAGCCAGAGATCTTTACACAATAATGTGATTTCTATAGCTTTGCCAAAATATTTATTTTTACCTGGGTAGTGTTATAGTCAATTATATGATAACATTCCTCTTATGATTATATATGTGTATGTGTGTGTGCGTGTGTCTCTCTCTCTCTATATATATATATATACATATGTGTGTGTGTACATATATATATGTATATATGTATATATGCATGCATTAAACTAAAAAAAAAATACACTACAAACGTACAGACACACAATATGACCTTTAAAAGTATGGTTGAGTTGCATTCATTTTATGACCATCAAAGCAACTCTGTACTGTTGTAAGGTAGAAAAATCAATGATGCAATCTTTTGCCTTTTGCCTCGTGCAATCCGTAATTGAAATGGAAAATCAAATGAACGGCCAACAGATAATTGTTTTATCAATATTCCCTGCCTGTGCTACAAGGGTCAGCATAGAATGATCATGAGCCAGGGATATGATGAGGACAAAATGTGAAATTGAACAGCAAGGAGGCAATAAATCAGCCTTGACAAGCAAGAGTGACCAGCATGTAGCTGTTGTAGGCAGCTTTTCTAGGACAGTTTTTGTCTCAGGTGTCTGTCCCATTAAAAAAAAGCGAGAATATAATATTTAAAGTACTTCCATTAATAATAAAATAATGACTACATCTGGGTTTAAGATATCATCAAAAAGAACACATTGCATTGGAAAGTCCAGTGTATTTTGGAATACACATGATAAAAGTTATGTTATAAGAAGAATGATTTATGGAATAACATAGTGCACATTATTTTATGATTTTTAAGTTTTAAAAATGAATTGCTTTATTTTGCTATAGTTTTATAGCTAGAGGACTACTATGTATACTTAAAAGGATTTAGAAATCTTGTAATTACAAATTTAAAATGAAACATGATATGGTAGAAAAAAGGTCTAGACTTTGAAGTCAGGAGACTGGAATTTGATTCCTGGCTCCAGCATTTATTAGCTGTTTGACCTTGGGCTAGTCCTTTTTATTCTTTGAATCCATGCCCTCATCCATAAGAATGGGGATAATAATAATTGAACTATGTATTTTACAGGGTTATGATAAAGAATATGCTTTTTAAAAATCTTAAAGGACTATAGAAATCAGTGTTATTACTGAAACCTTGTACTTAATAATGATGCTTATTTCCTTTAGTGCTTTAATATACCCTTATAATGTTAAGAGAACTAGAGGACCACTCATCTCTCCCCAAGTACATTGTATGGGCCTTCTGTAGTTAAGTAACAGTAGTCATGATTAAGTTGCATCTGGATTAATTGTACCATTGGAGAAGATACTACCTACAATGATAAGATCAAAGAGCCACTGAAATATTTAAAATTTTAAGAGTATTTTTCTTATAATAACTCTTTAAAGTTTATTTTTATTTTACAGTTGAAAAAACTCATGACACCAAAAAGTCAGGTGATGTAGGATCATAGGATTTATAGCTGAAAAGGACTTAAATATTCATCTAGTCTGACCTTTTTATTTGAGGGAAATGAGTCTTCAGTAGGTAAAGTTATGTGCCAATGACACTGGTCCGTATCACATAGCTTCTGCCTATTAGACAAAGAGGAAAACCCCAGACCTGACTTCACATCCATCTATAGGACAGGCTGCTTTCCTATAAATTTGTAAAATAAATCAAATCTTTATGAAATCCCATTAGAAAAAATAATGTGCTTTGAAAGTGTTTATCTGAGGAAGAGGACACTCAAAAATACTTGAGATACCCAAATAAAATTGTTTTATTTTCCTGTCATCTAGGGTGTGTGTGTGTGTGTGTGTGTGTGTGTGTGTGTGTGTGTGTGGAGAGAGAGAGAGAGAGAGAGAGAGAGACAGAGAGAGACAGAGAGACAGACAGACAGACAGACAGACAGACAGAAAGAGAGAGACAGACAGAGAGAGAGAGACTGAGAGAGAATGAAAATGAGGGGGCAGTGTGTCTAGGTAAATCTCAAGAGACATTGGCATTTCACATTCTCTTATGCTAATAACTGAGCTGTATGACTTGTCAAGTTTATTTCATCTTTTTTGACTTTGTTTCTTCATCTGCAAAGAAGGATGATCACCATGGAATTATGTTAGTTAAAAGGGATTGGGGATTATTTAGTCTCATTCTATTACTTCATGGAAGAGGAACTTTCAGAATTTACCAGACAGACTAATTATAAGGAAAGCACTTTGAAAACTTTTAAATGAGGTGATCTCACAGGTACCTTCATACATATGTGAAATGTTGTTTGTTTTCAAAAATTTCATGCTTGATAATCATTAACATTTAAGGATAAATGAGTTTCTAATTCTTTGCTAAAAGCACATTTTGGTGAAGGGAAGGAGATGGACAATTAGATACAGTTAAACTTAGAAAAAAAAGGTTAGAGGATAACATAGAGGGCCATAGAAGAAAACATAAAGTTCTGTGAGTGCTAAGGATAATCTTATCAGATGTAATCTCTCTCTCTCTCTCTCTCTCTCTCTCTCTCTCTCTCTCTCTCTCTCTCTCTCTCTCTCTCTCTCTCTCTCTCTCTCTCTCTCTCTCCCTCCCTCCCTCCCTCCCTCCCTCCCTCCCTCTCCCTCTCCCTCTCCCTCTCCCTCTCCCTCTCCCTCCCTCTCCCTCTCCCTCCCTCTCCCTCTCCCTCTCCCTCTCCCTCTCCCTCTCCCTCTCCCTCTCCCTCTCCCTCTCCCTCTCCCTCTCCCTCTCCCTCTCCCTTTCCCTCTCCCTCTCTCCTGTGTGTGTGTGTGGGTGTGTGTGATTTCTAAGAGAACTATTTCCTTTCTGTGCAGGGAAATCACTGTCATCTATTTCCATTAGATCTCTTTTAGTCCTAATTGTCATTCTTGAAAGTCCATCAAGAAGAATTAGTTGTTTTCTGAGTGCTAGACACTGTGCTAAGCCCTGAGCCAATAAAATAAGGCAGACAAAAAAACAAATGAAGTAAATAAAATCAAAACAAAAAAACCTATCCTCAAGGAGTATACATTCTTATGGGGGGAAACAACAGTAAGTAACTAGATACATATAAGATATATACAAGTAGGTAAAGGTAATCTTAAAAGTGAAGTTTTTAGCCATTCAGAGTGGAGAGAATAAAGTGGGGAAGTGAGATGAACCAAGAAAGGTCTCCTACAGAAGGTGAAATTTAAACTGAGTCTTAAAAGGAAGCCAGAGAAATTAAGAGGCTGAGGTGAAGGACAGAGCATTCCAGGCCTAGCCATGAGAGGCAGAGAGCAAAAGCACAGAGATGGGAGCTAAAATTTGTGGAGAAGAGAAAAGTGTAAGGAAGCTAGCTAGTAAGGTGGAAAGAGAGCAGGCTATGAAAAGCTTTGATTTTAAATGTAATAGGGAGCCACTAGAGCTGTTTGAGCAGGGAAATAAAAAAATCACCTTGGTAGCTTAATGGAAGATTGATTGAAGTTAGGAAGAAACCAGGCAACATATTCATGAAATGTACCCAGGAGAGTTATATACTAAATATTATTCCTGAAAGTGACAAATTCAAGCTTATAATTAGATAACTGATTTTGTCCAATTCTGGATTCTGTTATGTTCACTTTACATAGGGCAGTGCTTTTAAACTCTTCACTAACTCATGAATAATTATAAGACCCTCTGGACTTAACAGAACACTAAAAATTCTAGAAATTAGACCTCATTAGATACTTCCAAAAGAAATGCCACTAAGTATGTTGCTTTGTGGTTTAAAACAACAACCATATTCTGAAGAAAAGAGATAGACAATCTTTGGATTTAAAATCTTTTTTTATTGGATATAAATACCTAAAATATTTTGTTTCTTTATAGATGAAATATGGAAAATGATTGAATGGGGAAAGTATTTTGCAGAACTATCAGTGTTCAAATTATAAAAGAAAATCTTTAAAAGGATATTATACTTTACTGTAAATCTTACCAATCTGTCAGCTCTCTTACTACCTTTCATTTTCAGCTAGGTGGTGGATGAAGTATCAAACCTGAATTCAGGAAGACCTGAGTTCAAATGTGACCTCAATTACTAATTAAACAATTCACTTATCTTTTCAGATTTGTTGTGAAGATAAAATGAAAAAATAACTAATACCTTGAGCCCAGCACATAGTAAATAAATATTACATATATATATATTAACTATCATTTTGATTATTCTTACTTTGAATTGTTTTGATTTTGAGCTGTTTGGGGATAAAAAGTATTATCCAAAGGAGAAAAATTGGAACTCATAATATTGTGAAAATGAATGCTAAATTTTTTCTTGTAATGTATCTGGGGAAAAAAATAAAATCCCTCTCTCTATATATATACATATATATATATATATATATATATGAAATTATTGTCATTTTATTACTTGATTGAGATTAATTGAGATTTAATATTCTCACAGTCTTTCCTTGTTGTTTTTATGTGGGTAAGTATCTTCAATTAAATTATAAGCTTTTGAAGGGTAAGCAAATAACATCTCCTTCCCTTCACCAAAATGTGCTTTTGGCAAAGAATTAGAAGAAGCTCATTCATTCAAAGAAGAATTTTTTGAAAACAAAAAATAAGATTTTGCATATGTATGAAGGTACCCATGAAATCCCTAATCACTTCTCATTTTAAAGTTTTCAAAGTGCTTTTCTTATAAGTAGCCTTTCAGGTATTTAAAAAAAAAACAACTTGTGTGTCTGTGTTATTGGTAAGCACATAAGAGGTTCACAGTGGATGCTTGTTGAAAGAATGACTAGATTAAACGTTGGTGTGTAAAGATCAGCTGTTATGGTCTGTATTCTTGAGGATGTGATGTTAGAAATATAAGAAACATTTCATGTTGTCCTATCACCGAACTAAGTAAGCTATGAGTTTAATGAAGAATTGTTAGGAGCCTAAAGCTCACTAGGATGTAGTGAGACCTTAGTAATCAGCCAATGCAATATATGCCCATTACATCGAATTGAATCTCCTACCATCCATTTTGCATTTAAGAAGACTGAGGTTCAGAGAAATTAAGTGACCTGGTAAAGATCACTCAAATGGGAAGCAACAGAAATGGGATTCATACTAAATTCTTCTAATTTCCAACCTAATTTTCTTTCCATTATACAATTTGGCCCTTCCATCGATAAAGGCCATTTTTTCATCTTTCTTACTCAGCTGTAATAATTGTATTCGATTTTAAGTATGTGTAGGACACCAAATACAAGTAATGATACTTAATATCTTTTAAGTTGCTACCATTTAATGACATTTTTGATAGCTTTTAGTGAGAATCACTATGAATAATTTTCAAAATAATTGTATTTTAAATTCATTTATTTTAATTTCAAAGTAATTTCCTTTTAATTTATTTTAATTTTGAAGTAATTTTAACTTTATTCTCAAGCCAGGTTAGCATTATTGGAATCATCTTTGACTTTTCATTCTCCTTTACCCCAGCCAGTCATTTGTCAAATCTTTTCAATTCTACCTCCAGAACCTCTTTTATATCTGGGTACTTCTCTTAATCACATCGCCACCATTGTAGTTCAGGCCCTTATCATCTTTCTCTCAAACTATTACAGTAGTCTTTTAATTGATTTCCCTGTCCCAAATGTCTTCTCCAGCTAATCTTTTCTCCACAGCTGCCAAAATGATATTTCTAAAGAGCTGATCATGGCACTTCCCTACTCAATAAGTTTTAGTGGCTCCCTAATACCTCTAGAATCAAACACATATCCCTTTGGCTTTAAAATTCTTTACAACCTGTTCACAGCATACCTGTCCAGCTATACCTTATTCCCTTTTATGAACTCAGTTAAACAGGCCTTTTTTCTTCTTCCTTATATCTGACATTCCATCTCTAGTCTCCATGCCTTTGTACATGGAGAAGCTGGCCCCATGTGTGATGCTTTTCCTGTTGTGTCTTTTTGAATTCCTAATGGTCTTTAATCAATCAATAAGCTTTTATTAACTTATTTCCTTCAATACCCAACTGAGGCAACATCCCTTATATAAAGTCTTTTTAAATGCTAGTGACTCCCCTCTGAAATTAACTCGTGTGTGTATATGCATGTAAACTATCTCACCGATGGAATGTAAGTTTCTTGAAGACATAGTCTATTTCACTTTTGGTTTTATATCCATGAGAGTTAGTATGCATAGTGCCAGACATATAATAGACAATAAATATTTGTTAATTGACTGATTTTTTTTATTGAGTGTGTGGTGGATGTATTTTATTCAATAACAACAACAAACATATACCACTTTGAAGTTTGCAAACTGATTTATTTATGTTGTCTCATTTTATCTTCACATCAAGCCTGTGAAATAGGAATTATTACTAAGTACATTTTACAGATGAGGAAACTGACTCAGAGAGGTCAAAGATCTTGCAACTAACAAATGTCTGATGAAGGATTTGGATTTTAAGTACAGTGTCCTATCAACAATTTTGCATTATTAGAAAGTAGCAGTTCTGTATAGATTCACAGTAAAGGCTCATACAATATTCTTTAGATAGAATATAAAATCATCAGGACATGGAAGAGGATTTCGTGTAAGCACTAAAGATTTTGTTAAGATCTGAAAATAAAAACAGCCTGCTTTTTATCAATTATAGATCTTACAAAATAGCTTAATTATTATTATTATTATTATTTTTTAGGCTGGGTTTAAGTGACTTGCCCAGGGTCACACAGCTAGGAAGTGTTAAGTGTCTGAGACCCAATTTGAACTCCGGTCCTCCTGAATTCAAGGCTGGTGCTCTATGCACTGTGCCACCTAGCTGCCCCACAAAATGGCTTAAATAAAAGAAAGTAGCCTTTTAGTTCATCATGTTTTGTATGTACTTCAGAAACAATTTTAAGATATATATTTACATCATGTTTCCTTGTATTTTGAATAATAATACCTAATAGTTCCAAATGAGCCATCAGGTTTTTCAAGTCAATAACCCAGATATTTTTTGATTATTTGCTTTAGTTTTATTTTTAAATGTATTATATTGGTAAATATAGAGGATTTTCCTCTAATATTAAATTTTTTTGAAAGGAAAAAAATGGCATAGTTATGGGGCACACTCAGAACTTCTCTTAAGTTTGGAGAGAAAAAGCACAGCTTGTATTTGTGGCAACAAAATTTATTTAGTGGATTTTCTAACTGTTCCTTTATGATCCAAAAGTTCTTTCAAGAATTTATTACAACAAGAACAGCACAATATCTATAAATATTGCACAATAATATGCAAATTGTGATTAAGATCTCAACTAAATAACTAAAATATATCTGTATGTACTGCATTTTAGTTGTATTATTTGTTCAGTCATTTTCTTGAAAGACTGCTGAGATTGTCAGACAATGGGAAGTTTGGCACAAATTAGAACATATTGTGTCCTTGATCTTGGTGTTCAATTCTCATTGATAGTAAAAAGAGTTATGCATTGGCACCTGAAACCACTGAATGGTAGATTTCTTATTTAGCCTGGGGATTTAGCTACAAAGTATCAGCCAGAATGATGAAAAATTTTTGGTGTTTTATTTAAATACATATACATATACATATATGTGCACAATACACACACACACATATATTCACACAATATACTTACATAACTGTTCTGTTTTACCATAATGTTATAGAAGATTTGAGACTCACAAAATAAACAAAGTGGAACAAATACTTTCTGAAGATTTTTCAGTGCTAAATCCTAAAAATTATATGAAAGAATATTTTGTTGTCTCATTTTTAAAAAAAATTAGGTGATGACCTTTAAAAGATTAAAATAATTGAAAATAATAGATTTCTCTTGGTATTGTTTCTTACCCATATCACACACAATAGAATTCCCTACATTAGTCTTTAGGTCATAGATTAGAGGAGTCTCATATTTTTAAAACATTAGTATTTGTAAAAAATTAATTTGACTTGTGAATAAATTCATTTTTGAAAGCAAGCAATTTACAAAGCTTTCTCCCCATGTTTCTTACAGATGCATAAATAAACAAGTAAATTAACTTTATAAGGCTTATAAAAACCAGAGATAAAATTGTTGGAGAAAATCAACATTCTAAATCATGCTAAGTCTTTTCCTATTTTACTCATCTCTTAGCAGAGCATTGACAAAAATATGAAATTGATTTGGTTGAAGGGTGTTAAAGAGCCGACAGCCAAATGTCACAAACGATGAATGGCTGCAGTGTTGAAAAAATCAATAGGGAGGTTAAAGCTGGTCCTGTGAAAGACTTGGCAGACTGCTCTGTTCCAGGAAGATATCTGTCTTCTGGCCTTGGTTGCATGATCAAAAGGAAAACTTGATAGGTTTAATGAAGGGAGATACTGTAAAACTGACAACAGAAATATAGACACTGAGGTAAACTGTAGTGCACATCAGTGACTGGAACCATTAGAAGCATTTTTCAGTGTAGAAAAATATATTTATAGGTTAGGATGTCAAAAATATTAACACTTAAAAATACTTTTTCATTATTCAATTAGCTAATGCATTTATATCAAGTAAGGAGTGTTTTGTAGTTTATATCTAAATGTTCTGCATTTAGGGTAAACTGATGAGTATGCTAGTCAACTAATTTTTCCAATAAATTCTTTTAAGTTTAAAACTCTAAACCAGTATCTTATCTATGCTATTCTGAAATGACAATTTGAAGGAGTTATAGAGCTCCAAAGAAGACAAAAATGTTAATCACTTTTATCAAAGAAGAAAGATTGCCCCAGTGATGAAAACTAAAGTTAATTTATCCCGAAAACCATTTTTTTGTCTTTGCCTCTTATTAGCCATGTGTCTTTGCACAAAGTACTTTCCTTCTCGGGGTCTCAGTTTCCTTATTTATAAAATGAGATTTGACTAAATTATCTTTAAGGTCTCTTTCAGCTCAAACAACATAGTAAAATGGGATCAGATTTCATATGCCTATTGATATACAATTTCATGGCCTTAAAGAAACTATCTTAGTGAAGATTGTTTTCACGAATCAAAATTATGAAGCCTGACACTTCGAGAGAACTAATAAGATTTACAGATTTTTGCTTTTGTAGTTCATCATAATTCATCCTCTTTCTATTGGATACCAACAAACATTTTATATTTTCATTTGTTTCACTTGGATTAAGAACTCTGTCTGATACCAAGTACAAAAATATTTATTGACCAAGAAGCACAGTGTTAGGCACCAGTTCAACCTTCTGATTTTCTAAGTTAGTTTATTTCTTTCCAAGTTATTTTTTAAAAAGAGTTTTCTTTTTATGGAATGGTGTCCTTTAAAAAAAATTCTTTTATTTATGTATATAATGGCAAAGGAAAACAGTTTTTGTATTCACATTGGCCATCAATGATGGCAGTCTCTTTGTGTATGCCTCCTGTTTGCATACATGCTTAAGAAAAATGAACTCATTAGTTTAAAATTCCCAAATGCCACATTCAATTCAAGCAGGGAAGATGATAACCTGTGCTTCTTTTCTTTTCTTTCTTTCTTTCTTTCTTTCTTTCTTTCTTTTTTTTTTTTTTTTTTTTTTTTTTTTGGTCCCTCTCCCCTCTTTTTTTTAAAGAAGGAAAAAAAATAAGTCTGGCAGATTTTCTGCAAGTGGACTTTGTAATAAAAATGCCCCCTACTTTGTTGGGATGGTATTTGGAGGGCTGCTGCCATATGTTACTTTCCTTTTTAGCTGGGATTATGCCATCATTATTGCTGATAAAAGCTGTTTACTGCCTTGGCAAAGGAATGATGCTTGGAGCAGTTTTGGAAACCGCCATTCAGTTTACAAAAAAGTTCATTTAGTGCCAGATGCTAGAATCCTAGGTCTTTGTTATCTTTTCCCATTATTGAGTTCATTCATTGTCTATTTCTCCTCCAACCCTTTTGTAATAGAATGTTATCTTTTTTAATAATTTTTTTTTATTTCATTCAGTTAACATAATTAGTTCTTTTAACTACATGGAATCTATAGGCTACTGACCAGTGCCCAAGGTGGACAATTTGGTTTTCAGTGGCATTAACTATGTGAAATTAGCATTATAATGTCTAAGAATTTCTGGTTATTTTCATTTCTTTTGTAGATCTATTTATTTCTTTAGTATTCTTACATAGTAAGGAAGAGAGGATAATAGGGTATTTGCATGAGCTCACTAATGCTGAAAACAATTTTATGTGTAAGAAGAGTTGGAATTTTGACTCAAAAATGAATGGTTTTATTTTTATGGTTATTAAAAATACTCTTTACTCATGCAATTTACAATACTTCCATAATGGTTTCTTGAGTTGTTATGCTTCTTCCCCCTTCTAGATTGTCATCTAGTAGCTAAACTTGCATAGTTTTTTTTTTTTGTTTGTTTGTTTTGATTTTTTACCCTCAGCTAGGCTGGTTTAACATATAGTTTAGCCTATACTTGAAGTCTTTTTGACTTTGAAGGATTTTGTTGCTACAGCATTTGAGAAACCATGGTTTACCTTCATGTCATTATGAAGTAATTTTAGTATAAAAGGTTTGATGATAGTAATATAAGTAATAGTAATAACTTACATTTATATAGTACTTAAGGTTTACAAAATGATTTACATATATTTTCTAATTTTCTTTACAACAACTCTATGAGGTAAAAACTAAAAATATTATTCCCATTTTATAAATTAGATACTTGAGGTTCAGAGGTTAAATAATGACTTCCTTATGGTCAGTTAATAAGTATCAGATATACTATCTTGTGCTATATGTCCTATCTGTAAATGGAAGATCATGTTATTATTTATGTTCACAATTCATCCTTCACACAGCTACAATAAAATGTCTTAGTGAATAGTCTATGAGGATCTTCAAAACTTGTTGCCCATAGCATAGCCTAGTAGTTAAGGCCTTACATAATTGATCTGAAACAGCTGTGATACGCTGGAAAGAGAACTATGAAATCTGAGGACCTTGATTCATGTCCTTTCTCTGATAATATCTGCTTGTGCAGCCTTGGACAAGCCACTTAACTTGCCCTGGGTCTAAGTTTCCTTATCTTAGTTATGTCTTTGATTCTCACAATAACTTAGTAACTAATTATGTAGTATGAGGAAGAATGGAAGTAACTAATAAATTTATACTACTGTTTAATTAATGTTTAATTAAAATGTTTGTCAATATTTTAGTTAGATTCAACTCAATGAATATATATCACTATATTTATAAATACTTATCACATGATAAGTGATATGATGATCAGGATGATGAATTTTCTTCCATTATCACTCTAAAAGATAGCCTACTAAATTATGAAGAGGTTGTAATCTATTTTTGTAGAAGGAATACACATACCTTGAAGTACTGTTTTTTGTAATATTCCATCTTGTAAATCTTCAAGTTTGTTTTCCTATAAATGTACTTTACCTGTATTTTTAAGTAGACCTTTTAAGTTCTTCTAGGCAAACACTTATTATCTTAACGGGGAGAAACTGAATATGCCTTAAAAACACTAGAATTTGGAAAAATGAAATAACATGTTAGATTTATATGTAAATATGATGCTAATAATCAGTATCATGCTTGAGTTGTTTTTCCAAGTAATTGGATTGCACTGATTTGTCATCCACTTGCTGTTTTGACCAACAGATAGATTGTTGACTCTGATTATGGCTAGAGTGCTTATGATGCAGTGCTATAGTGAACTCTGACCTCCACAGCCTAGCAACCCATAATACTAACCTCTGCTCTGATTGAGTTTACGAAGTATAGAATTTAGTCAAATGTGAAAAGCCAAATCAATTTAGTTATGATCATTTCATTATTAACTAGTATTATTTTGAAATGCTAGCTCATATCCTAAAAGTTTTGTAACTTTAGCTTTATGATAGATTCTGTGATTCTAAGTGTGAATTTTTCTTCTATGTATTTGCTAACCAATGACTGTCTTGTTAAATTGTATAGCAGAGTTCTCTGCAAATAATGGGACACTTAAATCATTATTGTATTGTATTACTATATCAAGATGATTGTATTGTATTACTATATCAAGTTGGCATTGGGGATAGAGAAGTGGGCTTGAAGTCTGGAAACTTTTGAGTTCCTATTTACCATACTTGCCTTTGACACTTTTGATCAGCCTTTCCTCTTCGAGTTTTCCAAAAAATACTCTCTCCTGATTTTTCTCTTATTCATCTGATCATTCCTTTTAAGTTTCCTTTGCTGGATCTTCATTTAGCCTGTACCTTCTAATTGGGGGTGTCTTCCAAGTCTCTGTCCTGGACCTTTTTATCTTTTCTTTTTATACTATTTTGTTTGATAATCAGCTTCCATACATTCAGTTTTTAATCTCTTTGCAGTTAATTCTTATCTGTGGTCATGCATATCTTGGGTTCCTCATGCATATTCTGTATCCAATCTTGACTTTTTTCCCCCTACCTTTAGTATTACACCTCCAGTTGCTTTTGGATATCTTAAACTGATTGTCCCATAGACATTTTAAATTCAGCATGTTCAAAACGGATCTTGTTTTCTCTCCTCCTTCCTCCATCTTCCTTCTTAACATCTGGTGAGGGCACCATTAGATGGGTACCACTGCTGGGCCTGGAATCAGAAAGACTTGAGTTCAAATTTAATCTCTGACATTTATAAGTTGCATGATCTTTGGAAGGTCACTAAACCTTTATTGATCTCACTTTTCTCATCTGTAAAATGGACTTAACAATCAATAGCTCCTTCCTTATGGGGTTGTTGTAAAGATTAAATGAAATAATATGTGTAATCTTAATTATGTAAATATAAGCAGAATAATAAGTATATAAATATTAAAAGCTGTTAGTGTTGTTATATAGGCACATATTCCACCAATATATTTAATTCTAATAGTTTGTCTTTAAAATTACTATCACATATCTTCATAAAACCTAGGATTTTCTATGGTTATCAACTAAGAGTTCATATTTATATAGTGTTTTTTTGTTCACATGACACTTTCTTTACTACAACAGTCATCTCACTGTCAACCACTGAATGTTAAAAGACCTAGAGTAAGAGCTTCCATACATCCTTGATAGAAGATTTATGAATGTATAAAGACAAGTATTATACCAGATGAAACAGTATGGATGGATTGCAAATAGTATTTTTGGAGGGCATGCCCACATTGATGAGATCTGGTACAAACCAAAGTATTTTTTCACAATCAGATTGAGGTACAGATATTAGTATTAGTTTTATTGTTGAGAAAACTGAGGCTTAAGAGAAATGTTTTACTCAGAATTGTGTAGCTGGTAACAGAATCATGAATTGCTTAAGATAAAAATCAAGTCCAGGTCTTTTTTCACTGTATTCTAAAAGTAACCATTGGAACTAGCCTTATACTAGATACTTACAGAGCCTCTTTATAGATTATGATGGAAAAGAAAGATATTTACATTTTGAAATAAATTCTACCCATAAATCATTCACTTACAATTTTAACTTATACCTTTAGAATGTGAAAATTAATAACTACATTGTACTTGAGAGATCTCTCAGCACGTTAAAAAAAAAAAAAAAAAAAAGCTTACACAACTTTTCCACATTTAATTTAAGACTTTTAGCCATAAGATCATATAATCATTCATCTGGAGTTGGAAAGATTCTTAGAGACTAATTGTTCTCATCCCTCTCATTTTACAGATGAAGAAACTAAAGACCAGAGATTTTTAATATCTTGCCCAAAGTCACATAGCTAGTAAGTAGCAGAATCAGAATTAAAAACCAGTTCTTCTTACAATAAACAAGTGCTTTTCCCATTGTACTAAGTGGTTTGATAAAAGGAAAATCTCCCTAACAATTAGAACTGTTCCAAAGTAGAACAAGCTGCTTAACTTGACTCTAACTAGAGATCTTGAGATGAAGACTGGATAGCTACTATGATTATGTTGTAGGATGTGATTCTTATACAGGTTGGACTAGGTAACATGTAAGTTCCCTTCTGACTCTTGAAATTTTGATATTTTTGCTGTGGTATTTTTAAATATAATATTGATAGTTTTGAATGTACCCATTGCCACATATCATTTCTAGGTTATCACCATAAAGAATATAGAGCATTAAGTCTGTTTTTACCAGATTTGTTTTTTCATTGGTATAACTGGAATTCTGTATGAGGGAAATCACTCTGTCAGTATAAATCAGCAAATACTCTGCAACTTAATAGTCTTTTTTTTTTCTTTTAAATTTAGGTCTGTCCATCTCACTCAGGCTAGAAAAATGCAAGAGCTACTTATGAACCTGATCCCACTAATGAGGGACTGGAAGGCTATGATCTGCTCTATCTTGGACCAGTTTGTTCTTCTTTTGCTCTTCCTCCACACTTAAAATGGAGAACTTACTATAGACATCTGATCCACATAGACCTCTGCAGCTTAGAACTCCCATATTCAAGAAATTTACCTAACTCAGCTCCTCTTATAGAGGAGATTATAGGCAAATTCCTTTAAATTTATCGTTTTGCTTCCTGGAACACAGTGAAGATAAGTTAAGTTAAGTGAAAGTACATGGTATCTCAGAGCTGGGACTGGAATCTTGACTCTAAATCTATTGCCCTACTGGCTTGCCTTTCTAGGGAGTTAAATAATACTCAGCAAAATATATAGACTCCAATACAAAGAATCTATATATTATAAACAATGGAAGACATTCTAATATTCACTGTGACTGTAAAGACAATTTGACATTTACTCAACCAAGAATGATTTTTTTGATAATAGCCTTTTATTTTCAAAATACAAACAAAGGTAGTTTTTGACATTCACCCTTGCAAAACCTTGTGTTCTAAATTGTTCTCCCTCCCTTTCTCTCCCTTCCCTAGACAACAAATAATCCAATATATGTTAAACATATGCAGTCCTTATATATATATTTCCACATTTATCATGCTGTACAAGAAAAATCAGGTCAAAAAGAAAAAAAAAACACAAACAAAGACAAAAGGTGAAAGTAACTATGTTGTGATCCACAATCAGTCCCCATACTCTTCTTTCTGGATGCAAATGGTTTTCTTCATCACAAGTATATTGTTATTGGCCTGAATCACTTCAATGTTGAAAAGAGCCATGTCCATAAGAGTTGATCATTACATAATCTTATTGTTGCTGTGTACAATGTTCTCTTGCTTCTACTTACCTATTTAGCATGTATGTAAGTTTCTTCAGGCCTTTCTGAAATCATCCTGCTGATTATTTCTTTTAGAACAATAATATTCTATAACATTTATTCAGTCATTCTCCAACTGATGAGCATCCACTCAGTTTTCAGTCAAGATTGATTTTTTGAACTGTTTATTCTAATGAGAAGCATTATGTTATGAATTGGAAAAGTATGCCCACAATGACCTTATATTTTTTGAGAGTATCCTAAATATAAAATACAAAATTGTACTTCATCTATCTATCTATCTATCTATCTATCTATCTATCTATCTATCTATCTATCTATATGTAATACAATGAAACAAAGTCTTAACAACCTGTCATATAAATAGGTTTTCAAATTCTCTGTCCTAAAGTTGGTTTAAAATTCCTCTTCTTCCCCCAGCAGAAGGTATATTATGAACTCTTTTGTCTAAATGTTTAGTTGCTTGTAAAAATTAGGTTAACAATTTTTTGTGAAGAAGATTTGGATAATATTTCCCATTCCGTGGGAAATATTTCACTTGTTAGGGCAAGTGAGATTATTTCCTTTTTACAAATATGAACTGTGGTAATACAAATAGGTGAATATTATAAATTTAAATCAAGAATTCTTATATAGATTAGATAATGAATGTAAGAAATGGATATAAGAAAAGGTAGTTTTGATTGTTATTACTTTGTGTCTTTGAATATATGATTTTATCTTAAAAATTGAATTGTTCAGGTATGGAATTTGTATGTTGGTATGTTAGCTTACTTTTTTAAAAACGAAAAAAAATATTTTTCTATTAAAATACATTTTTCCCACTCCCTGCCAGCTTCCCACTCATAAAAAAATGAAAGCAAAATCTATATAATAAATATATAGTCAAACAAAACAAATTCCCATATTGGCTATAGCCAAAAATTTATGGCTTGTTCTCCATATTTTAGTCCATTATCTTTCTTTCAGGAGGTGAGCTGAGTTCTTCATTGGTCCTCTGGAATCATAATTGATTATTGAGTTCATCAGAGTTTTCAAGTCTTTTGAAGTTGCTTTTTTAAAAAAAATTGATGTTCCTGGTTCTGTTCACTTTTTGTTTTCTAAATAGCTTTTTATTTTTCAAAATAAATGCAAAGATAGTTTTCAATATTTACTCCTGCAAAACTCTGTACCCCAAACCCCTCTCCCTGCTTCCTTACTTCCTCCATCCCAGATAGCAAGCAGTCCAACATTGTTCACTTCTCTTTGCATTAGCTCATACAAACCTTTCCAAGTTTCTTGGAAACTATTGCTTTCATCATTTGTTAGACCACAATAACATCTCTTTACCTTTATTTTCTGCCATTCTTCCAATGAAGGATAAATACTCCCTTAATTTCCAGTTTTTTGCCACCATAAAAAATCCACCATATTTTTTTGCATTGATAGGTCTTTTTCCTCTTTGATTTCTGAGTTATAAGTTTAGTATTAATTCAAGGATGATCCTTTTAATTACTTTTGAGGCATAGTTCCAGATTGTTTTTCTGATTGGTTAGACCAATTCATAACTCCACAAACAATATATCAGTGTGCCTGCTTTCTTGCAATCTCTCTAACATTTGTCATTAGCCTTGTCAATATGATAGCTGTGAAGTGAAACTTTAGTGTTGCTTTAATTTGTATTTTCTTAATTAATGGTTTTGGAGTATTTTTTATTTAGCTGTTAATAACTTAAATGTCTTCCTTTAAGAGCTGCCTGTTTTTATGCTTTGACCACTTATTAATTGGGAAATAGCTCTTATTCTTGTAAATAAATCTGATCCAGTCTCTTATATATCAATTAATTAGTTCAATACTTATTAAATACCTACTATGTGCCAGGAAGTGTGTTAAATGTTGGTGATAGAAAGAGTCACTGCTCTCAAGGAGCTTACAATCTAACTGGAGAGACAATAAGCAAGCAAATCTATACAAAGCAAGCTATATATAGGATAAATAGAAAATAATTAGCAGAGAGAAAGCATCGAAAGTAAGAGGGTTTGGGAAAGCTTCCTGGAAGAAGCTGGGACTTAAAAAGAAGCCAGAGAGGTCAGTAGTTGGAGTAGAGGAAGGAGAGCATTCCAGTTATGGTGGACAGCTAGAGAAAATTCTCAAAGTCAAGAGATAAAGTATCTTATGAATGGAAGCCAGTATCATTGGGTCAAAGAATATGTCATGAGAAATAAGGAGTAAAAAGATTAGATAGATAGGAAGGAGCGAAGTTATGAAAGGCTTTGAATTCTAAGGAAAGCATTTTGTATTTGCTCTTAGAGGTAATAGGAGGCCATTGGAATTTATTGAGTGTATGTGGGGGGGGGGAGAAGGCATTGATTTGATTGACCCTGCATTTTAGTAAAATCACTTTAAACAACTGATTGGAAAATTTATTGGAGCAAAGAGAGCCTTGAGGCAGACTGACCCCCCAGTTGCCTTTTGCAGTAATCCAGGTATACAGTGATGAGGACCTGTACCAGAGTGGTTATATTGTCAGAGAAGAAGAGAGGAGGGCAACATCAAGAGATGTTGCTAAGGTAAAATTGACAGACCTTGGCAACGGTTTGATATTGGAAATAATATTTTTGAAGTGACTAGATTGCTTTTGATATTGATACATTCCTTTTGTCTAAAATTGCACATTCACACTGTTGAGCATTTGTAATAATGTCTACTGTTTTGCAAAAATTACATATTGTAAAGGGCTAGAACTGAGTAGATGCACTTAACCTAGCACTTAAGGCTAATTACCAAATTGGACAATTCTCTATTAATATGTTTGGAGGACTACTCTACTCAACTCTATGGTGGCTCGATCTGTGGGTGTGGTGAGAGAAGGGAGGAGAGGTCAGTGGGTGGAGTAGGAGAAGGAGGATCATTCTTGGGTGCTGGAGAGAGAGGAAGGAGGTGTGGAGGTTCCCAGATCTAATCCCCTGACAGAGACCCCAAAAGACTAAGAATAAAGACTTTTGCTTATCCTGACTCTGGTTGATTCTAAGATATCCAGGGCACTAACGTGGGCGCAACAACATATCCTTTACTGGGTTGGTATTTGTTTGGTAGGGTGTAATGTGCACTAAGACTTAAAAGATAAATTGGTGTTAGGGTATGATATTTTAATAGAATTCCAATTTTTTAATATTTGGACACTATCTTTTTCTTTTCTTTCAAGTGATAAAATATATTTTCAAAAATTTGGAGCACTTTAGCAAAATTGTCTCTCAAACTGCACTTTTCTCTCAACACAAAATATTAATTTCTTTGCTTTCTGTGCTTTGGGCTATAGCTGTGTGGGGAGAATTTGACTTTTTTTTTTTTTCCTGTTTAGATGCATCTGGAACCAAATGAGGGCAGTAAAGTCTAATAGAAAGCTTTACAAATGAAAGTTTTGTTTCTGCTTGTGCAATACCTTGTCCCCCCATCATGTATCCTGGGAAATCACACTGATCAATAGTTCCCATTTCAGTACAACTGCAGCCAGCATTACAACTGTATAAAATTTACAACATTGTCTGCTGTAAATTTTAATTGGAAAAGCCTTATAGCTTTACTCTCTATCTTTGGAGGCTTAAATCTATATGATTTGAAAAAAACCACACCTTCAAACGAATTTACAACATATAATGCCATGTCATACAGTTTTTATTGACAGTATGATATGAATAGGACAAAAACCAGTCTTACTGGGTGGGAAGATAGCTTTAAAAACATTTTTATAAAAAGCAAACTAAATAAAACTTTTGTTATTGAAATAATAGACCTATTCAGGTAAATTAATGTGTAGCAGAATAATTATGAATAATGTAAGGTATGGAATGTTAATAAATGTATGAATAAAAGCTATATATAGAGGTTTTTCTTACATCCTAGTAGGACTTGTTTTGTAATATAGCACTTACTGCTTAGAGCAAGGAAAATGTCTCTTTCTGCACAGCTTTATTTCTGTCACAGGTCAGGCTCAAAATGCTGTGTGATACAGTTATTGACTCTAATCTGGGCATAAACACAAGTCCTTAAGCACTAGCCCAATTAATAATTTGCATAATTAACATGCATATTAAATAGGGACTGGCCTTGCATCTGTATTTGCAGTGATCAGGGTAATGAGGGCTAACGGAGCGGTGCCTCGGGCCTGTGTTAGCAGGCGTGTGGCAGTAGTAATTTTTGCTTGGATTGACAACTGCTAGACAAGCGGTCCCAGCATAAAACTAAACCCCGTTTGGCAGAATTAATCGTTGACAAACTGCTCTTAAAGCTGTAACATTGTTTCTGTCAGTTGTTCAGTTTGATGTCACTGTTAGACATAATAAATCAATAGTGTCAGAATTTGGTAATGTTTATAGCTAGCAAGGTTTATTATTTCATATGACTGTCATGTACAAATAGTAGTTATCATGGCTGCCTTTAAATTACCAAAGACAGAATATTGCTTTGAATACTTCTATAATTCTTGTTACAATGAATTCTTTTAAAATCTGGGAATATACTTGGTTTCTAGAACTTTTCTGTTTGCTAATTTTGGATTCGGTTTTCCATGGTAGAAATTCTGAATTGAAGAGAGAAAAATTGGGCATTGTTCTAAATGTAAAATATAATTTTATTTAAAGGTCTTCTTCAATCAAAGATAATTTTATAAACAATGAATCCTTCACCACTTCAAAAAGCCTTTCATTGTTTTGGATATTCTCTCCATACCACAGAAATCCTTCCAAATGTTTAGAAGTGAAATGGTACTCTTTATAGTTACTTTTGATTCTACAACCTTACTCTCCCCCCTTCTTCTCTCATTCCTTTCCACTGTCCATTGGTCAACCTTCTTAGTATGAGCCATTCTGGATGTTCTATTAAAAAAGACAATATTCAACATCTTCCCAACTCAAACAGAATGTGCAGGACCTTGTGCTGCATTTGCTTTGTTTTTATGAACCTGGGTTAAAGAGTAGATATTTAAGATGGTAGAGTCAGAGACTTGAAGGAAGCCAGGATTCTCATCTACAAACAAATAAGCATTAGAAATACCAAGGAGAAGGGAAATAACTGTAACATTTTATGAGGAAATAAAAACCAATCTAACTGAAAGATGACCAAGCAGAATGGCAATATAATTAAACAGCTGTTCTGCAGGTGGCCCTTGATATTTGAGGCCAAGGTTTCCTGTTGCATCCAGGGCATCTCCAATTGTCTTGCTTTATATCTTTATATCTTGCCAGATGGCTACCTGAAGTTCTTTAGGGCACTAAAACTTTTAAGAAAATTTAATTGTTTATAAATTTTATGTATGTATACTTATAACAGTAAATGATAGAATAGATTATTAATGTATAATATTTATTCATTTATGACAATAATTTTTTTTAAATTTTCTCTACAAATGCATGCTATTTGTGATTTTCTTTAGTACACAAAAATTTTCCTAAATCCCCATTTCATTATTGATGACCAAATCTGTGAATAATCAAAATTGTAAATATGAAACTCCTGAATGTCAAGGGATGACTATAGAATGAATGAGTCAGCTGGATATAAGAAACTCAAGTTATGAACTTGGAAGATACATCACAACTCAGAAACCTTAGTTTTTCTGACATCTTAAAGACCTGTTAAAGAATTCAGGGTTATATCCACACCCCCCACTGAAGCATCAAAGTATGATTTTAGTGACAGAAATATTAATTTTGATAGTGCTCTTGTTTCTGTAGTGTAATGTACTAGTAGAAGAATTGGGAATCAGAGTTTAAGTTCAAATACTGGGTATGGCACTTATTATGTGATCTAAGGTAATTGAAGTTCTCTGGGCCTTAGTTTCCATATCTATAAAATGATGATTTTTTTTTTCCTGAGGCAATTGGGGTTAAGTGATTTGCCTAGGGTCACATAGCTAGAAAGTATTAAGTGTCTGAGGCCATATTTGAACCCAGGTCCCCCTGACTTCAGGGCTGGTGCTCTATCCACTGTATCACCTAGCTGCCTCTAAATGATGATTTTGAACTAAAAAATAAGTTTTATTCCACCACTCAATTCTTGTCATTTTTAGAAATTTATTTCCCTACTATTTATGTAAGACTAATTCACCCTCCGAAAGTCACCCAAGTTGAGCTTTTGGGGCATGTTTTATCTATTCTAAACACTAATACATTTTATTCATATGAAGATTAAAAGAAGTTTCTTTGGAATTTGAAATTACAGATTCATGAAAGTATTGACTTTTGACTTTTCCATACTTGTGGTTTATGGCAAGTAATGCTTGCCAAGTGTTGTTTTATGCTTATAAGAGAGAGAGATTTTAAAAGACATATAAAAACCTATCAGCACTGCAAAGTTTGTCAAATTCTTTATGTGCATTTTCTTATGTAAATATCTACATCAAAATTAATAGTTTTTTTTTTTTCTTTAAAATAGGGCGATTCAGCACTTATTCTAATGCTGCTGGTTGTTCTTTTGGAACATCTTCTTTTTTCATCTTTTGATTTTTGGAAGAGGCCAAAAATAATTTGAGCTATGATATAGTAAAAAAGCATTGAGATGAATGCTTTAGTCCTGCCTTTATCCCTATAAACTCTGACTCTTTAAGACTTGCACATGTAGAAATACTTATTTATTTGTATAGTAGAGAATATCATGCATATAGAAACTACCTTATTTGGTTTAGTGACAAAAGCCTTCATAAAGTATGAAGAATGAAAAAAATTTGAACTGTTATTGTTGATATGATAGATAATAATAGGCAGTCCTGCTTTAATTCCCCCAAAGGACCTGAACTTTCATCTTTGTGGATACTTTCCTTTGACCCAGACTGTTTGTTCTTCTATGTTCCAACAGATGTCTTTATGTATTGCTACAGCCAAAAGTTATTCACTTGATGGTTCACTTAATGTTATATGGCTCCCCTACTTTAGACAGAGGACAGATATATAATATGTTATTTAGCTCATATTTGAAGGCTCTCTAGCTAAATGGAGTCTGACAGAGTTCTAATGGCATAACTTTTGAGAACTCAGGCTCTACCTATTGTAGAGTTGTGGTGGAATTGTTTGTTCCAGGAGAGCAATAGTTAAAATATTCATGGTGAGCCTTTACATCTTAGAAACTGGTAAATACTATAAATTAGGATTTGATTTATTGTTGTTGCTGTCTCTTTAAATTTTCTATAGGATTAAGGAAACTAATGAAGAAAATTTTAATGATACAGATTAAATTTAAAAGTATGTTCAATACACATTCCCCTAATTTCATCTTTAAGCCACTTTTGAAATATTTACCAGTATATTCTTGCCTATAATGTTAATTTTAAAAAAAATTCTTCTTTTTTATTTTTAAAAATTTTGTTATTATAGCTTTTTATTTACAGAACATATGCATGGGTAATTTTTCAACATTGGCCTTTGCAAAACCTTCTATTCCAATTTTACCCCTCCTTCCCCTCACCCCCTCCCGTAGATGGCAGGTAATCCAATACATGTTAAATATGTTAAAGTATATGTTAAATCATATGCTGTGTTGTGGTCCACACTCATTTCCCATAGTTCTTTCTCTGGGTGTAGCTGATTCTCTTCTTTACTGAAAAATTGGAACTGGTTTGAATCATCTCATTGTTGAAGAGAGCCACATCCATCAGAGCTGATCATTTTATAATCATCTTGTTGCTGTATATAATGATCTCCTGTTTCATGCTTATTTCACTTAGCATCAATTCATGTAAGTCTCTCCAGCACTCTCTGAAATCATCCTTTTGGTCATATAATGTCATTTTTTTATAGAAAAAATGTGTTGAACATTAAGTTCTAATAACATCTCTCTAATTTCCCTTTTTCTTCCACTTAATAATATTTTATTTTTTTCCAATTACATGTAAAAATAGTTTTCAACATTCATTTTTGTAAGATTTTGAGTTCTAAATGGTTTTCTCCTTCTCTTCCTTCCCCCTCCCCAAGACAAGTTAATATGATTTAGATTATACAAGTACAGTCTAAAACATTTTTATATTAGTCTTCTTGTGAAAGGAAAAAAAAGTCAGAAAAAAAGAGAAAAACCATGAGAAAGAGAAAACAAGAAAAAAGGTGGAAATATTATATTTTCATTTACATAGTTCTTTCTCTGGATGGGGATGGCATTTTTCATTTGAAGTCTTGGATTATTTCATTTATGAGAAAAGCTAAGTGATTTATAGTTTATTAAAATGTCATACTGCTGTTAACTGTGTGTAGTGTTTTTCTGGTTCTGCTCACTTTGCTTTTGCATCAGTTTATGTAAAGGTTTTCAGGCTTTTTTGAAATCACCTTGCTCATCATTTCTAAGAATAGAACATTACATCACATTCATCTATCAAAACATTTTCAGCCATTCCTCAATTGATGGACATCCCCTCAATTTCAAATTCCTTGTCATCTCAAAAAGAATTTTTACAACCATTTTTGCCCATGTGGGGTCCTTTTTCCTTTTTTATAATCTTTTTGGAATGTAGATCCAGCAGTGGCACTACTATTTATGTTATGATGAAATAGCAGAGAAGGATATCTGGAGAGAAAAGTGATCAAAAGAGCAAATATTCTACTTATTCAAAACAGGTATGAGCTACAAAGAATTTTTCTTGAGAAGAATGGCTTTTTAAAATTTTAAGAAAAGACAAGATATTGGAAATAAATAAATAAAGTGTGTGTGTGTATGCGTGTGTGTGTGTGTGTGTGTGTGTGTGTGTGTGTCTATGTGTTACATAGCTTTCCAAAGCCACTACTTTAAAGGATAACATTCCTTGGATTACAGAAGCTCTAGAATGTTTTGTATTTCTTTAGGGAGAAAATTAACTTTTTTCCCTCAAACATTGTAACATTAGCAAAACACATTTCCAAGTGTTATCATATTTTATTCTCACAACAACTCTGGGTAGTTGGTAGTATATTTAGCTTCATTTATGAAGAAGACAGTTTATGTGACTTGCCTAGAGTTATAATAAGTATCTGAAGTCCAATTTGATCTTAGGACTTTCTCCTTCCACATCTAAAGTTATATCCACTCCTAATTGTCTCATTTCAAAAATAACATTTTTTAAAGGCTATATCTCTGTCTGATAGTTTGATGAATCTGGCTTTATTGCTAAATTTTTATGTCAAGAATCTGTATCTCATTGCAGAGGTAAAAGGAAGGAATAAGCATTATTAAATTCCTACTCTATATATCCTATATATCTTATACAAAATATCTATCCAACTCTTGGAGATTTTTAAATTTATTTTTTTTTTAAATTCTTATATATTTTCCCAATTACATGTCAATATAATTTTTAGCATTCCTTTTTTTTCTTTTACAAGATTTTGAGTTCCAAAATTTTTTCCCTCTTTTTCTACCACTCTTTCTAAAATAGTAGGCAATTTGATGTGGGTTATACATGTTGCTATCATGTAAAACATTTCTATATTAGTCACCGTTGCGAAAGAAGAAATAGATGAAAAAGGGGAAAACCCTCTCAAAAAAGAATAAAGGAAGTAAAAATAATGCACTTCAATTTATTCACAGTTCATCAATTCTTTATCTGGATGTGGATACATTTTCTTTCATGAGTCCTTTGTACTTGGCTTGGACATTGTGTTGCTGAGAAACAGCTGATTCATTTATAGTTGATCATCATATAGTGTTGCTGATGCTGTGTACAATCCTTTCTTCGTTCTGCTGTTTTTGCTTTACATCAGTTTGTACAATTCTTCCCAGATTTTTCTGAAATCTCCTTGTTCATTATTTTTATTGCACAATAATATTCCATTATATTCACATACCATAGTTTATTCAGCTATTTCCTATTTGATTGGCATTTGCTAATTTTTTGCTATCCCCAAAAGGGCTGCTGAAATCCTTTTAATGTCTTGACATTGCATGATGCCAATGCCTCTCCTGGTTGGTTTATCAGGTATCTGGTGCTATCTGATTGTCTCATAATTAATTTTTTCTTCATTGATATATTTTAAAATCTAAATCTAAATTTAAATCTAAAAGTTTCCTGTTCCCTTCCATGCCTTCATCAAGATTGCCCTTGCTAAAGGTACAGATTATTCTCATGAAGTTTTTCTGTAGATGGGAAAGTAAATATAGGTCATTGATTATTTATATTTTCTTGGTTGCCTTTTTTTTTGGGGGGGTAATAAAGTCTTGAGGTTTTTCCCACTTCTTTGATCATAGAATCATAGACTCAAAGATTAAAGAGACTAGAATAATTTATATCGATTCTCTTATTTTATAAATGAGAAAACTGAGGCCAAGAGAAGTTAAGTGACTTGTTCAGGGCTGTGCAGGCTGTAAATACTTTACTCTTTGAGATAGTATCAATCAGTAAGTACTTTATCAACATCTCTTATGTGTTACTGTGCTAGGCAAATAAAATGAATGATAAAATCTTTGAGCACAAGGATCTTAAAGTCTAATGGGGAGAAAATAAGGCTACATACAAATATATACAGAATCAATATAAGGAGAACAAAAACTAAAAACTATAAAAAGTAGTTAAATATGATGTAGTTTGAGAGAGGAAGGCCATTAGTAGTGGAGGGCATTAGGAGAAACTTAGTGTAGAAGATGTTATTTAAACTTATTGAAGAAAAAAAAAAAAGGATTCTATGAGGTGGAATTGAAGATACATGTAAACTCATTCCATTTTTGCCCCCAAAAGCAACTGACTTTCTAATGGAATCAACTATGTGTATTATAATCCATTTAGCCTTTTTATAGCTTGAATTTTTGTCTGTTTATTGTTTTAATTTCATTACTAAATGTCATTAGACAACTATTTAGTACATTCTCTTGACAAGCTTTCTTTAAATTTGTTTATCTTACCATTCTTTCTATTTTATAAAACTGTACTGCTATCATCTTTCATTCTCCTTTTTTGTGTAACATTTTAGAAATGAGTTTATAGTTTAAACTGATATTGTTCTTGGTTAAGAGATCAATTATTTCCTGGAACAGATAGTTCTAGGTTTCATTAGTTCTCTTCATTGTGATTTATAATTTATATTTAACTTACACAACTTGTTTATGTCGTTTCCTATATTTGTTTTGGGGGGGGCACAAAAGCTTATTTATGTCATATTTAAGTTGTAATTCCCTGTATTATCTTTTCTGCATTTTTATTCCTTTAGTTTTAAATTTATTTTATTTTATTTTATTTTTTGCTCTTAAGAAATTAACTGATTCAGGTGTGATACCCACATCAGTTATAAGCTTTTTCTTGATTCCCCATATATAACCGTTTACATTTTTATAAAGTTATTTGGTGTCTCCTGACTCCATTTAAGGAAAATATTCATGATATATAGATATGAGCCATGTTGGTAATTTTTAAGCCTTTGGCTCCTTAGTTTTTACTCAAGAAACTCAATTTTCAATTATTTTGACCATCTTCCTGTGTTTTTACCTTCTGCATTGTAGCCACTTAGTGAGTGCGTTTTAATTTGGATTGCTGATAAGTTTATCATAGAATTTCTTTTTCTTCCCTGCAACAGATATTGGCATATAATCTAAAACTGTCTTCATAATGATGTTTCTTCAAATGCCTATCATTAGCCCTGCACAATGAAATTGTCAAATAAGCCTTTGAATTGATATTTTTTGCTTCCTTTGGATACATTCTAAAACTAACTCACTAAATTTTTTATTTTCCAGTGTGAAAAGAAATTGTGTCCTGTCTTAACATTTAGCTGTATTACTTCTCTTAATTTCATTCATAGCAAAAATGTCAGCATTGTCAGGATTCGGTGCTTCCATTAGTATGTCCAATTATTGGTCATACAACAACTATCTCACATCCTTGAATCTATGAATTAATTTTTTGGAAGGTCTAGAAATTCTGATTCTTAGCAACTTTTATCTTGTTTTGTAACTTGCCATAGCCAGTCTACTGTTGGCAAGCCTCTAGGCATTTAACAAACAATCCACCACTATCATGTAATGCTTTCCAAACTTAAGACAGTATTTTACCATTAAATGATTAATCCAAGAATTAAAACAACAAAATTATGGCAGTTCCAAAAGAGTATTTTTTGAATTAAATCTTTCTTTTTAAACTAATAAAAATGTGGTTTTTTTTCAGAATCTCCCTTTAAAATTTTTAATAGTATTTTATTTTCCCAAATACATGCAAAGATAGTTGTCAACATTCACTTTTGCAAAACCTTTGTGTTCTAAATTTTTCTCCATCTCCTGCTTCCTCCATCCACCCCCTGCCCAAGATAGCAGTTTGACATTCTTCTAAATATATTTCCATATTCATTATGCTGTGCATTAAAACATCAGATCAAAAGGGAAAAACCACACATACACATACACATACACAAAACAGCAATAAGCAAATGTCAACAATAACAACAAAAGGAGAAAATACTATGTTTTGATCCACATTCAGTCTCCATAATTTCCCTCCTGGATATGGGTAGCATTTTCTATCACAAGTCTATTGGAATTGCTTTGAATGCCCTATAATTAAAATATATACCTTAGATATAACTTTATATAACTCTTCTAGTCCATTTTGGGAATTGAGGTATTCTTCAAAAGAATCATACACTCAGTAATAATAAAAGCAACAAGCCTTTGTTATAGTTGTATTTTACCTCACAAAGGAAAATAAAGGCTTATGGGAACATATTCTCTTCCTCTCTTCCAACTCTCTTCCCTATATAATGAAAAGACAATCAAAACGATAAATGTTATACATGTGAAAGCATGGAAAACATTTCCATGTTAGCCAAATATTTTTAAAAGCAATAAAAATAAAATGAGAAAATTCTACTTCAACTTTTATTCAGAATTCACCAGTTCTTTCTCTGGAGTTGGATAACATTTTTTCATCACGAGTCCTCTGGAATTGTTCAGGTTCATTGTATTTATCAGAGCAGCTAAGAGTTTCCCAATAGATCATCATTAGAATATTGTTTTACCGTGAAGTGTGATGACATCTTGGTTCTTCTCATTTTACTTTTCATCAGTTCAAATAAATCTTGCTAAGTCTTGCCTTTTCTTGTCATTTAGTATAGCACAATCACATGGCAAACTTGTTCAGCTATTCCCCATTTGAAGAGAATAACTTCAATTTCTAATTCTTTGTCACCACAAAAAGATCTGCTATAAATATCTTTATGCATATAGATCTTTTCTTTGATCTCTTTGGGATGTAGATCTAGTAATGGTATTGCACAGTTTTTATTGCCTTTTGGGTTTAGTCCCAAATTGTTCTTTAGAATGGTTGGACCAGTTACTATTTGAACAGAGGTTCATTAGTGTACCCATTTTTCCTTTATCTTCTCCAGCATTTGTCATTTCTGATAGGTGTGAAATGGTACCTCAGAGATGTTTTAATTTGCATTTTTCTAATCAATGATGATTTAGAGCATTTTTCATATGACTACAGATAGCTTTGATTCCTTCTAAAAACTTCCTGTTCAAATCCTTTGACTAGTTATCAATTAAGAGCTCTTATTTTTATAAATTTGACTAAGTTCTCTACTTAGCACATATTTGTAATATGAAGTCTTTATCAGATAAACTTACTGTAATTTTTTTATATTACTTCATTGTACATAGCACTTTTTTTTTTTAAAGCAAAATGTACTTTCCTTGATTATCTTTTTATAACTATACACAACATGTTGTTGGATTTGGATTTCTAATTCATTCTATTATCTGTATCTGTTTGAGCTCATCCCATTTACATTCCACAGTTATGATTATGATTACTGATTGTCTATTTCCCTCCATCTCATTGTCTTCTTTTCTTTTCCCCTTTGTCTTTCTGTCTCTCTGTGTCTGTCTGTCTGTCTCTTTCCCTGTCTCCCTTCCTCTTCTCTCTTCCCTTCTTCTATGTCAACTATTTAAAAATGTTTTTCAACACTGTTTTACTACTTGGACCTAAGGATATGGAAAGTAAATAATGAGGATTGGTGTTGATTAGACATCAACTTCACAAAAGAACAAGAGAAGAGTTTCTGTAGTATTAGTGAAGATATATTTCAATGGTTGGCATGAAAACTGAATGAGGCCAGAGGGAAAGTAATGGGATAAGTATGTTTTATTTTTGATGTCATGTCATCAGCTTTTCTCTATTTTTCATTTATTTTCTCTAATTGCATTTTTAACCCCTTGGTTCTTTCTCATCACTTTATGTCCTTTCATTCTAGCTTCACCTCACTTCAGGGAAAGAGTCATTTTTATTATCAAGGATGAAGATTGTTCTCCAGAGAGAAATTTTGATTCAGAAAATTGTAATTGTATTCAAGATCCCATCATCCATACTTCCTTAGGAAAGAGTATGATAATGCAAAGCATATCTTGCAATCTAGTACTTGTTGAAAGACAAGCTAGGGGATGATGGAGTTATTAATTAAAATGCCCTTTGCTGATTGATTCTTAAATCTGAATTTTAGAACTAAAAGAAGGGACCTTAGAGAGATCAATCTAATCCTTTGTTTTTTATATTTGTGAAAGATTGTTGGATTTTTTTTTTCACCTCAGCTCATGTGAATGAAGCTAAAGTTAAAGTATTGGGCTAAATACATTTATTTTTCATGTCATACACTTTTCTTTACTTTTTTTATTTTCTTTAATTTCTTCCATAATGCTTGTCACTTTCCTGCATCTTCTCTGTGCTGTACTTTAAAGCTTAGAAAGTCTTCCTTCATTTTCTGTCTAATTCCTATCTATTTTCAAAAGTGCAATCAAATGCCAGCTCTTTCGAGAAGACTTCTTTCATCTCCCATCAAGTCATTAATGATCTTTTCTTTCCTTGGAATCTTACACAGCATTTTTATACTTCTCTAAAATATTTATCACAAAGCATTCTGTATCACAGGATCATAGATTTAGAGCTGGAAGTGATCTTATAGGTAGATCATCTAGTTCAATTCTTGAATTGAATTGAATGGAGGTCCAGATAATGAAATCAATATAGTGTTTGGGTCACTCCAGGTTTTTTTTTTTTTTTTTTTCTTCCCTGAGGCATAGGGGGTTAAGTGACTTGCCCAGGATCACACAGCTAGGAAGTGTAAAGTGTCTGAGGCCCAAGTTGAACTCAGGTCCTCCTGACTTCAGGGCTGGTGCTCTATTCACTGTGCCACTTAGCTGCCCCCTGCGACACCCAGCTGGCCCTGTGTCACTCCATTTTTCAGCAGCTGTACTTTGCTGTACTTCCTGCATGAATGTTGGAAGTAGGAAAGATGTTGCAGTGTCCTTGAATACTGTTTATTTTATAAAAGGAAAATTATATCTTGGTTCCAACTACTAAGTAAATTAAGAATTTTTAATTCCTTGAATCTTCTTTTCCCCTCCAGAAATAGAAAACAAAATATGTAAAAGTTTTAGTAGTTTATAGTATTACTTCATGATCCCATTTCATATGCCTTCCAAATAATTTGGATTAAATATGTAAAAAATCCACCTAAAACCAAAGGGAAAAATCTGTGTGAGTCAAAGAGTAAAAACACTGCTATGAGAAACTATGTAAGATAATGAATAGAAAGCTGACTTTGGAGGAAGGAAGATCTGGGTTTAAGCCCTTCCTTAGACATTTACTAGTCATATGAGTATTGGTAAATGTCACTTTTCAAGAATCTCATTCTACTGTATAAGACTATAAAATCTTGGCTGAATTTCTGATTTCCACTAGAGGAAGAAGTTTCTTCAGTGGAATTTTCCAGGAGATGTACAAGGTGGAAGAACAGTGCTTGTAGTATAAAGAAGACATGGTTCATTATATATATATATATATATATATATATATATATATATATATATATATATATATATATATATATATATATATATATATATATATATATATATATATATATATATATATATATAATTAAGTCACTCTTTGGATCTCCCTAGATATTTTTTCTGTAATTTTTCCTTGTGTATTACAATATTTCCTTGTGTATTACAATAGCCTCATATACTTTATAGGTTAAATTTGACTTTTTGTTACCTTGTATAATAACTTGTCTTAAATTGAAGGTCTTTTTTATAAAAAGTACCATTTTATTTGAAAGAGAAGGGAATAACCTTGTAGAAAACATTATAGTAGTTCCCTTTACTTATTCTTTGTTCTGTTTCCTTCTTATAGAAGCTGTCTCTTAACAAGACTGTAAAAAACTTGAGGATCACCTAAGCACTTAACAATCCTGAGCACATAGTAGTTGCTACAAAAATATATTAGAAGTTTAGTTATTATAAAGTGTTGACATTGCATAATCACAAGTTACTTAATCTTGTACTTGAAGTTGGAAGAAATGAAAAAAACTTTTAAATTAGAAAATGCTTTCTTTTCATCATAAACTATGAATATTTCAGCTCATCTTTTAAAAAATACCTTTTGTAGCAGGGTTTGAGTATCTGTAAGTAAGCACTGTGTATTTGAATCTCTGTTTTTTCAAGAACAGTGCAGAATCCTGGGTGGTTAAGTCAGAAATGCTTAATGCATTCCGCTTGTGCCTAAAGTTACTTTTAGTAACTTTAATAGTATCTAAACTGAATATACTTATTAATATAACTGAATATACTTATTAAAGAATTCAGTAATACAGAAAAAAATTGTGATTAAAAGTTATAGGGGAGCCCTTGGGGAATTTCTTCAATGTTGTCATAAAATACTTATTTTAAATTACATATTGTATCCCTAGATGAAAATAGAAGATTTCTTCAATAATAACTTTACTTAGTGTAATTTGTGAAGTTGTTATTCATTTGAGTGAAAATTTCAATATTTCTTTTGTCTTTTTCTAAATGAATATTGTTTTTTTTTTTTTTTTTTTTTTTTTTTTTAACCCCAGCACACATGGGTAATTGGATGAGGTCATTAAGTGGGGAAAAAATAGGAGGATAAAGTTTAATCAGATGAATTACAAAGTATAATCCCCTCCTGAAGAAAGGAAGTCTAGAGAAGGAAAATGATTTGACCAAAGCTGCATAAAGTTTATAGTAAGTATCAGAAGCCAGGAATTCTGACTCGAAATCCAGTGCTTTTTCCATTACATCATGCTGAATAAAGTTCAATTTTATTAAAATTTTTATTAATTTAAAATCCCATGCTCTCCACAATTTAGTTCTTACCTATTCTTCCCATATTTAAATCTTAAACCTATACTTAAGTATGAATTGTTATTTTTGTTATCATTGTCACAGTTCTGCTGTATAAATTCCTTTTTTTTTTTTATTTGTTTTGTTTTTGTTTTTGTTTTTGTTATTTTGCTAGGGCAATGGGGTTAAGTGACTTGCCCAGAGTCACACAGCTAGTAAGTGTCTGAGATTAGATTTGAACTCAGGTCCTCCTGACTTCAGGGCTGATGCTCTATCCACTGCGCCACCTAGCTGCCCCTGTTGTATAAATTCTTTACCCCAGCCAGAGTGGTCTATTCAGATTTCCTAAAATATATTTTTATTCCTCTTGCCTCTGAATCTTTGCTTACTTTGAACATTGCAGTAGGAATGGTCATCTCACTCTTATGCTTTCAAATCTTTCTAATTTTTAAAGGTTCAGCTCTATTATCTCAGAGTGTGTTGGGGTAGAATCCTGGTCTTAGGGTCAAGAGGACCTTTGAATACTATTTCAAATACTAGTTCTATGACACTTAAACTTTCTGAGCATTGGCTCCCTTGTCAAAGAGCTACTAATAGTATCTACTTGACAGGATGGTTTATATAGGTCAAATGAGCTAATTTTTGTAAGCTCTTTGGATACCTTGAATGAAGGTGATAATCTTGAGACAGTATGTATGACCTGAAATTAGGAAGACCTGAGTTCAAATTCTACTTCAGATGCTTACTAGCTGCATTACTTTGGACAAGTTACTTAACCTTTTAGAACTTCCTCATCTGTAAAAAAGAAAGGAAACAAATATTTACAAAAGAATAATTGCTTATTTTTCAAAATACATATAAAGATAGTTTTCAGCATTCAATCTCATGAAACCTTGTGTTCCAAATTTTTCTCCCTTCTGATCTCCTTTTTTGAGAGTAAGTAATCCAATATAGGTTAAACATGTGCAATTCTTCTAAATGTATTTTCATATTTATCATGCTGCATAAGAAAAATCAGATCAAAAGGACTGTGTTATTAAAAAAAAAAATTTGGTAGGGCTCCTCCTATTGGAAACAAACATTAAGAGACTTTTGTGTGCTAGTACTATGCCAAATACTTTACAAATATTATTACTTTTTATTCTTATAATAACCATGGGAGAAAGGTGGCATTTTACATTTGAGGAAACTGAGATTTAATCAAAGTCACATAGCCAGTAAATGTTTGAGGAGAGAATTGATAATTCTTACTGATTTTAGGTCCAGTGCTTGATCTACTTTGCTAGCTAGCTAGCTGTCAAAATTCAGATCAAGACCTAGTTATGTACTCATGACTTACCTCGCAGGATATTTGTGAATTAATGTGTATTATGTGAAAACTTTAATGTAACACCTAAAGTCCCTTGTTCCTTATTTCCAGTGACCTTTTCTTCTATTGCATGTCAGTTATACTCAGAGATGGTAATATCCTTGATCTTGCCATCACTTACATATGTTCTACTTCTAATCACAATTTGTTATTGCTCCATTTTTCCCTGTGTCTTGTAACCAACCCCAAGCTTCTCTGTGATCTCTAATCCTCCTACCTCTCAGAAATCATCAGTCTTATACTAGCTACACTCTTTTCCTTACCCCATCTTGATCTTATAGTAAGATAATTCAATTCTATAGTGTCTACTTCTGTCAAGTCCTTTACCCCTTTTTCCTTTAGTTAATCTTGCCCTGCCAGGCCTCAGCATTGGAATACTCCCTTCATCTACTGATTTTGCTTTTAATGCTTCTAATTCAGTACTTGTGCACTACTGAATGAAGCTGGAGAAAAATCAAAAACCTATGCTGGCTGTATTCCATATACATTTGTTATATAATTTCAACCAGGCCTTCACTGTCCCAGGTTCATTCTTTTTTGTTGTTCTGTTATTTCAGACTCTTCAGACTCTTATTTCAGACCCATTTGTGACCCATTTGGATTTTTTTTGTTGTTGTTGTTTTTTAGCAAAGATACTGGGGCGGTATGTCATTTTCTTCTCCAGGTTATTTTTCAAATGAGGAAACTGTGGCAAACAAGGTTAAATGAATTTCCAAGGGTAACACAGCTAGTAAGAGTTTGAGGCCAAATTTGAAGATTCCAGACCTTGTGCTCTATCCACTGGGCTAACAAGTTTCCTGAATAATGTGTTAAAGCCCCTAAAATGTTTGTACAATGTTGTTGCCTGTGTCTCTTTCATTAGTCTGAATTTCTCCATAGCTGAAACTGTATTTTGCTTTTCTTTCCATCTCCAGTACTTTGCGTAGTACTTGGCACATATTAAGTACTTAATAAATGTTTACTGATTGATAGACTATTGGGTATTTTTCTTGTTACTAAACCTAAATTTACCACTTTGTGCTTCTTATCCATTGTCCCTGCTTCTTTCCACTGAATAAAATTGAACACATTTCATCCCCATTTTATGTGATTCATTTTCAAACATTTTAACAACTATCAGGCCCCCTCCAAGTTTTTTGTTTTTGTTTTTGTTTTTTTAAAGAGTAGACATTTCTGGGGTAGATATTTCCCTTTCTTTTAACTAATCCTCATAAGATGAGGTCTTAAGAATCTTTACCCATCTCTATTGTCCTCCTTTGCATGCTCTCCAGTTTATCAGGGTCCTTCCTAAACTATGGCTAACTTCTAGAACTAAATATCATACCACAGATGTGATTTGATGAAGGCAGAATACTGAGGAACTATTACCTTATTATTTCAAAAAGTAATGCTTCTTTAAAAAAAAGTTTCTGAAGGGTTTTAATATGGTTTTTAGTTAAAAGAAATTAAATTTTCTGTTTTTCAATTATCACCACATAAGTTTTTTTTCTCCCTTTCAATTCCTTTATCCTTTAACTGGAAAAAAAAAAGAAAAACCAAAACTTTTAAATAAACAAATGAATTTAGCAAAAAATATTCCCATATTTTGTCATTGTCCAAAAATATGTGTCTAATTCTACATATTAGTTCATCACTTCTCTACCCACCCATGAAGTATATAACATTCTTATCTGTCATCTGGAATCATGATTGATTCTTGAATTTCAAAATTGTTCTGAATTTCAAAATTGGTCCTTCTTACAATGTTGGTACATAAATTGCTTTCTTGGTTTTGTTTCCTTCACTTTCCATCAATCCAAACAAGTCTTCCTGGATCTCTCTGAAACTACCTCTTTCATTTATTTTCATTATTCATTTCAAAGAAACATTCTTTTTATTTTTCATGTTAGGATTTGTCCATCCTGTTTAAGAAACATAGCCTCAATTTCTAGTTCTTTGCTATTAAAAAGAGCTACATAATTATTTTCGTACACATAGTATTTTTTTGTCTCTCTTTGATCTTTTTGGTGTAGTGCAGCAATGTTATTGCTGTATTCAAGGATATATTGCTTAGTTATTTTTTCAGCATAAATCCAAATTGATTTCTAGAACGGCTATACAAATTGACTATATAGTACATTAATGTGCCTCTTTTTCTGTACTCCTTTCAAAATTTGTCATTTTCCATTTTTTCCCCATATTTGTTAATTTATTGGGTATGAGGTGGAATCTGAGTTGCTTTAATTTACATTTTTCTAATTTAGGTATTTGGAATATTTTTTCTTATGGCTGTAGCTATCTTAGATTTCTTTCCTTGGGATATCTTTTCATATCTGTTCTTTGACCTTTTATCAGTTAGGGAATGGCTCTTATTCCCTGGAAATTTTGTTAGTTTCTTATATATCTTTGTTCTAACACCTTTGTTAAAGAAACTTTAAAGTGTAATTGTTTCATTCCTAATCTTAGCCATGTTGGATTTTTTTCTGCAAAAATTTTTAACTTTATGTAATCAAAATTTTCCATTTTACCTTTTGTGATCATCTCTATTTCTTGTTTGGTTATGAACTCTTTCCCTATAAATTCATCTTAAAAGTAATTTGTTTCTTGTTTCAATATTTGTTTATGATGTAATTTTTTAGGCCTAGGTCATATAATCCATTGGAGCTTATATTGTCATATGATGTGAAGTGTTAGTTTAAACTTAATTTATTCAAGACTACAATTTAGTTTTTCCAGCAGCTTCTTTTCATACAATAAATAATTACCCCAGTAATTACTATTTCTTTAGGTTTGTTGAGCGATAAGCTACCAGGTTTATTTGCAATGATATCGTGTGTACCCAATCTGTTCTACTGATTGATCTTTCATTTCTTCTTTAAAAATTAAAGCTTTTTATTTCAATTAATAAGAATCTGCCCCCTTTTTTTCTGCCTTCTTTCATCCTTCCCCAACTCTCACCACCATTGAAAAAGAAAGAAAAACAAAATTCTTGTTACAGACATGGATGGCCAAGCAAACCAAATTCCTATATTGAACATGTCCAAAAGAAAATTTTTCATCTGCACTCTGGCCACCACCTCTTTCAAGAGATAGGTAGTATGTTTCATCCTGAGACTTTTAGTTCTGAGTTTGAGTCTTTCAGATTTGTTTGTCTTTACAATATTGTTTTCATTGTACTAATTATTCTCTTGTTTCTGTTCACTTTTACTCTGTATCAATTCATACACCTCTTTCCAGGTTACTGAGAAAATGTCCATCTCTTATTATATCTTAGCACGCAATATTATTGTATTTGTATAGTATAGATTATTTTGCCATTTCTCAATTGATAGACATCTCCTTATTTTCCAGTTCTTTACTACTGTTAAAAAAAAAAAAAAACTCTCAACTACTATATATATGGGGTATTGACCTTATAGTGGTATCTGTGGGTCAGAGAGCACACACAGTTCAATAGCTTTTTGATGGGTTCCAAATTGCTATCCAGAGTAGCTGGACTAATTCATGACTCTATCAACAATGCATTGATTTACCTGTTTTCCTGCAACACCTCTAGCATTTTTCATTTTGAGATTTGTTTTGGGGTTGTTTATTTTTGGCCAGTTTTAACCATTTCAAGAAGTATGAGATCTAATCTCATAGTTGGCTTCATTTACATTTCTTTAATTATTAGTGATATGGAACCTTTTTCATACATTCACATGCCTTTATATAAATTAACAATTTTTTTTTTCAGGAAAGGCTCTTTTCTATACCATACATAAAAATATTCTTATCACAATATACAAAATAAGTGTTAACTCGGTCTCTACTTATAGACATATTAAGGAGGGGGCAATTGCTACCTTGTAAGGCAGCTCATTCCATTTTTGGATGGTTCTAGTTTGGTTCTAGTCTACTCATTATTTAATTCTGATTTTGGGACTAAATAGAAAAAAAAGGAAAAACTAATCCTTCCCCTATAAAATAATCTTTCAGATACAACTATCATGTTTTCCTTGAATCTTTTCTTAAATTATACTAAACATACCCAGTTCTTTCAATTAATCATCATATGACATGAACTCAAGTCTTTTACCCTTTTTGATTGTCCACTTTTAGATGGTCTTCAGCTTGTCAATATCCTTCTTAAACTTTATTGCACAGAATTGAACATAATATTCCAAATGAGATCTGATGAGGATAGATTACTGGAGTTGTGGGGGGCGATGGAAAGAGAGGCTATCTACTCCCTATTTCTGGAAGCTATGCCCTTCTCAATATAGCTCTACATTGCATTATCCTTTAGGACTGTGATGTCACACTACTTATTCATTGAAATCACAGTGTATTAAAATCCTTAGGAAAATTCTTTTTCAGGACAACTGCTATCCAATTATTCTGCTTTTCTTATAACTGAAGTTCATTCTTTTTGTACCTAGTACAAAATTTAAATTTTTATCTCTCTGAATTTCATCTTTTTGAATTAAGTGTTTTTGATTCTCACATATCCAGGGTTTTTTCTGTCCATTCCAGATTTTTGTCATCCGCAAATTTAATGACTTAGCTATTGATACTTTTATCCAAGTAGTTGACAAAATTATTAAATAACATATGACTATGTACAATATCTGGGGTTCTCCACTGGAGATCTCTTTCTACATTCTCATTGAAACATTAACAACTATTCTTTGATTATAGTATAGTCATCTAATTAATTTTGAATTCATGTGATTATATTATTTGCTAATTCTGATTGTCCAACCAGTTTTGAACCCATCTTATATTTTTGGCTAATATATCTCTACATAAGATAATCTCTTTCCATTTTTTTCTACTATGAATTACTTTATCAAAAGTTTTGCCAAATCTAGGCAAAATATAGTCATAGAATCCTCAATTTACCTTTTTTAAATGAGTCATTCTGTAATTTCTCCAGGAATCAAAGTCAAAAACACTGACAATTTGCAATCTTTGTTCACTTCTATTTTTAAATATTGGGATAACATTTGATTTTCTCCAACTTTGTATTTCTCCCATTTTCAGTGATCTTTTAAAATCACTGACAGTGATTCAACAAACATATCTATTAGTTCTTTTAGGACCTGAAGATATAGTTCAGCAGGCTGAAATATTTCAGTTCATCCAGGTCACCATTTCTCTTAAATCCTTATCTTAGGTATTAATTCCCTGTTAGTAATTTTAGTTTTTTTTTTTAATTTCTAGTATAAGTATTCTCTTTTGCATAGAAAATGGAAACACAATAAGAAGTTATTATTGTCCCATCTATCCCAAGTAAAAGTCCTATCCCTTCTCTGACCTTTCCTTTTCTCTCTTTATAGTGAAAAAGTATAATAAACAATTATAGTTAGCTTTTCATGTCAGCTGGAACTCCTTCTGTTTTAGCATTCTTCACTCAGTGTTTATAATACTATGACACCATATATTCATCCCTTGATACCTGGCTTTGTTTTGAACATCTGTACATTTCTTTTAAAAATTTAAATTTTCTTAAATATGAGACTTCCACTTATTCAGTTTCTGGATAATTGAAGTCTTCTCTCTGCTTATCATGCTTCTTTGAAGTAATCACCTAGATTTTTTTTTAAGTGAAGTTAATTTTGGTTTTTCTTTACCTTGATCATCTAAATTCTTTGTCATGCTTTTCCCACTCTTGTTTCTGGATTTCCTCACATGAGTATAACTACATTATAAAATTCTACTTAATATAAATTATAAAGTGATATTAGATCACTTTTAATGTGAACCAAAATTAAAACAATATAAGCAAGTCAAGGATTTAATTTGTTCCTGTTATCTGTCTGTACTTGCCTATCATTGCCTATGGATATGACATGCTACATACCAGATTACCAACAATTGTGTTTATTTTATTTTATTTATTTTCTTTCTTTTTTAATTTTATTTATAAATTTTTGACAGTATATATGCATGAGTAATTTTTTTATATAACATTATCCCTTGTATTCATTTTTCCAAATTATCCCCTCCCGCCCTCTACTCCCTCCCCTAGATGACAGGCAATCCCATACATTTTACATGTGTTACAATATAACCTAGATACAATATATGTGTGTAAATCCCATTTTCTTGTTGCACATTAAGTATTAGATTCCGAAGGTGTAAGTAACCTGGGTAGATAGACAGTAGTGCTAACAATTTACATTCACTTCCCAGTGTGTTTATTTTATTTTAACAAATTGGGGGAAAAAAAGGAATACTTCAGATGGAAACACTACAATCACAAAAATTGAAGAGACTTTTTTTTAAAATAAAAATTGAATGAAATTGAATGTTATGGTTATGATAACCTTTAAAAATAGGATCAGATATTGAAATGCTTGAACTTACTTATAGTATGCAGATGAAATCCAGGAAAAAGGCAAAGTTACACTAGTCTTTTGTGGTTTGCAAACAACTACAAGGAATAGAAATGCTACAATGATAGAAATGAAGCATATATGAGTTTAGCTATATGGAATGAAGATTGTAATAAAAAAGACATTCTTTTTAGCAGAGCAGCCAGTCAGATGAAAACTTCAAGTTTATTTAAAGCAGTTAAAGAAAATGGAAATGAAGTGCACAGTGAAGAAACTTTTACTACAAGTGGTTGTTGGTTGATTTATTTCAAATTGAGTTCAGTTGTATAATATTAAAGTCACTTGAGGCAGCCAATGAAGATGAATACTTGGCAGTTAAATATTCTGATGATTTGAAGAAAGATAATCAAAGAAGGTGGAAAAATTGATCAACAATGTTTAATATGTAGGAGACAGGTTTATTTTGAAAAAGGAAGCATTCCAAAACTTACATTTCCAATAAAGAACAATACGACTTGTATCAAAAGTGTCCAGAAGATTTTTTTTTTTTTTGGCCAGGCATTGTAGTAAGTGTCTTTAAAACAACAACAACAACAAACCTCAAAACCCAAATATCTCATTTGAACCTCTCAACAGTTGTGCAAATTAGGTGCTATTATTATCATCTCCATTTTATAGTTGAAGAAACAGAGCCAAACAGGTTAAGTAAATTATTCAGCGTCACATAACTAGTTAAATATTACACACACACACACACACACACACACACACACACACACACACATATACATATGCATTATATATACACAATCATAACTTTAATACAGGACAAATTTTTAATAATATCACCATTTAGGATATATTATTTACACTAATGAAGATGTAGATGTGCAATTTTTTCAGTTTGCCAGTATCTGGATCTGGGTTCCAATTTTGTTAATACCCATGTGACTTTGGCCCAGAAATGCAATTGCTCTCTTTTGGCTTATTCTGTCTGTAAAATGAGAATGATAAACAAATAACCCCTGAGGCTTCTTTTAGCTCCAAATCTATGAACTTTAAATATTGTAGGCAGATTATCATTGAGCAAGTTAACACACAGTTCAGAGCTAAGCACAGATCTTGGGGCATTTTACTGTAGTCCTTGACTTTCCTCATCATCCTCTTTTCATTCTGAATTTATGCATTGTTAATACTATTTGATAGCACCATTCTGTGTTCTTCTAGTCACTCTTTACTACCTGTCCTTGCTTCTGTTTTTCATATATCTTTTAAAATTAGTCTATGAATTCCCTGTGCATTCAGAGTAGATTCTTCAAGTGATCCCTGTTTCTGCTTATTGACCTTATTTCCCTTGTTTCATTAACTTTTGAGAATGTTCCATACTTCCTAGGCTAAATTCCTTTATCATTTCTGCCTATCTTCCCTGAGAACCCTCTGAAATCTGTTCTTCCAGTTATGGGTGCTTGTCATACTAATCTTGGCATTTGCCTTCTCTAATCACAAATTCTAGGAAGAAGGTATTTTTCCCCCAAGGTTCCTATCATTTCCCCCCTAACAATCATTTCTTCTCTGCCAAGGAGAATTAGATTCAGGATACAATTTTTTTCCTGTTGACTTCTCCACTTTTTGAAAGATGGAAATTATCATTAAGGCAAGTCGAGAAGTTAGTAGCTGTTCTGCTTTTTTTTTCAGTAGATGTCTTGGTAATTGAAGTTCCCCTTCATTAATATATCTTGCCTCAGTGCCAGGCTCAAGATGTTTCTTAATTCTTCTAAACTATTTTCTCTTTTTCCAGGTAGTCTGTATTTGCTATATGCTGATGACAAAATCACTTTTGTTTCTCCTATTATTGTAATATTGTAAATATTCTCCATTATATTTTACCCTTTTAGTCCTGTACTTTTCCTCATGTGTTTGCTTCTTTAATATATAATGCTATTCTCTCCTTTTATCTCTTAATTATTTTTATTAACAAATAAGTTCATCAGCAGGTATTTAAACATCTTCAGCATACCAAGCACTATACTAGATGCTAGAGATACAGAGTAAAAAATGAATTGAATTCCTGCCTTCAAAGAGCTTACATTTAGTTATGAAAAACTTGCACATATTTATGTAATATAAAAATACATTAAAATAAAGAAGTAAAATGTCAAAGGAATTACTAGTATAGCTGGGGTTTTAGGAAATGGTGCTTGGGAAGAGCTTTGAAGAAAGATGTGGAGTCTAAGAGAAAGATGAATTATTTTCAGGTATAATGTGCAAAGGCACAGAAACAAGAGATATGGAATATTGTTTCTGAGAAACTGGAAAAAATACAGTTTCTTTGCACCTAAGGCATTTTTACTTGATACTACAATAATAGGAACCACTTGAGTTTATTAAGTAATCAGTTTTAGAAAATGGTAATGTTGAATGAGAATTTTTTTTTTAGAAGATTGGGAACCCTGAGTGTATTTGTATGCATCCTAGAATGGAGAAGCAGAATTTGGAGATTAAAAAAAAAAGAGAATCAAGGATTATAAGGTCAGTCTGCTAAAAAAAATGGTGAAGAATAGGATCAGAGGAACAATAAAAATGCTGGTCTCATTGAGATGGGTCACTTTATTTTAGAAGTCAGCAGAAAAGAATGGGAGTTGACATCAAATTGTTTTGAGTTGAATTTTGGTCTTCTGATAAGAATATATGAGGGAAGGAATGTTGTAAAAGTTTGAGAGAAAAAATTTTCATCATTATGGAAAGTGATGAATGTGTGTTGTTCTTTCCAGCTCTAGTTTTGTGATCCTGTGATCTTGTAGAGGAGTACAATAGAGAATCAGTTATGGAAGGATTATTCTGTTGGAGTAGGGCCAGTTGAGATTAGATAGCATAAATTTGTGATAGATCTAGTCAGTGTAAGTACAAGGTATACCCCTCAATTACAGTGATATTTTAAACTTTTCTTGTATTTCACCAAATCTTAGTGATACCTGTTTGGTCACTTATGGTTTGTCTTGTTTGTTGCCCAACCTTTGGGGTTTTGTGGATAGAAATTTTAGACCATGCATTTTAGTTATTATGAGATCCTTTCTTGAATTTTGTGTTGTGAATTTCTTAACTGCTATTATTTCTTTATTGTAGTACTTTCCTTGGTATTTAGCTTGATGAATTCATGTGAACAGTTTTCTACTTCCCATTTTTGGCCTTTTTATTTTCAGGCTCTTTTGAATACATTCTTGCCAACATTTGTTTTGATGCTCTCCATTCCTGACCTCAAAGGAGCCTGTTATTCCTGAATTAGAGACCATTGTCCAGAAAACCAAAACCCATTTTCTGATAATTATATTCTTTGCCAGATGTTCACTTTCCTAGTAATTTTTTTCTTTTCTTAATCTCTTTCCTTCAGTGGAGGGCATTGAGGAAAATATAACCTGTGTCTCAGTGGTATATAGTTTCTTGCCTGAGATTTTATTCTTTGGCAATGCTTTCTAGAGTCATTCTTGAAGCATTGTTTGTACTTATGTGAATCATTAGAAACTGAGAGTTGTCATTTGTTTTGATAAGTCTTGGGAAATCTTCCCTGATTTCCCCTAACACTTCAACTAGAAATATACCTTTTCCCTTATTCTTCTAAGTAGGTCACTGTCCATCATTTCTGTGCAGCTGATTTTTTTTTTAACTTAATAGTTATTTGCATAAATTTCAGCTCTCTACTCCCTTTAACAACTTTTAGGGGATAAAATTGTGAAATTTCTTATATACATATTCCCATTGTTTATCCCTAAGACTTCCACATCATGGATACTTAAATACAAGTTTATTGGTAGTAATATTTAATATAATTCAGCAATTTATTTAGCACCTACTGTGTATAAATATTAGGTGCTTGGGGGGGGGAGAATATAAAGATGCAGGTTTCATTGTTAAAGGTTTATTTTTTAAAAATCAGTATCCAAATAATTGTGCTACAGAATAGATTATGATAAATCCCCAAGTCAGGTACATCACAGTGTAATGAGAGTTCAGAGAGGGAAGAGAACAAAGAAAACTATGAAGGAAGACGACTAAAGGAGTATAGGTTTGAAAGGGGTTTTGAAAATTTCAGAAGATACAAGTGGGGACTCCTTTCAAACTGAAAAAGGTTCCAAGAGAGAACTTCTATAGTGGAAAAAATATTCAGTTTATTGTGAGGTAAAGTGAGGAATAATCCTAGATTTATATTACCTTGGACAAGTCTCTTTACTTTTCTCAGCTCTAATTTCTTTATTTGAGGAGGGGATCACTGGTTCTTAATATTTTCAAGTGTTAGGACTCCTTTTTAATGATAGTATAAATGTTTCTCTTGACCTTTTTTGCTTTACCTGATAATTGTTATACTTTGTAAAAATCCATTTCATTCCACGGCTTTAAATAATATGAATTTCAGAACTTCTTGCAATAACTCTCTAGGGACCTATATCTTGTAAATTGAGAAGCACTTGGCTGAATGATTTCTAAGCTAAAATGGTTCCTTCTAGCTCTAAATTCTTTGATGCCCTTCCTTTCTTTCCCCCAACTCTTCCCACTCCAACTTTAAAAAAAAAATGCTTCTTTATTGATTTTTCTACTGATATGGTTGTGATTTGTGGAAATCAAGTCACCCAGCTAAACTTCTTTTATCAGTGTCTATCAGTCCCATTTTTTTTTGTAGAGAGGTTATTGGTTAACGCATCTTAAGGCTTCATCTGAGAAAGGAACAGTGCATCAGTTTGAATGCTAATTCACTCAACTGGCAGCAAGCATAGTGAAGTGACAGCTTGGAGGGGGGTAAGAGGAGTGTCTGAAAATGGCAGCAGATTGGTATTTCAAAAGGGGAGGGAAATTTCATAATGATGAATAAGAAAGATGACATTTGGTGCTCACATTTAACTTGCATTGGTTGTCCACATAAGGGTCAGTATGCATAACCTCCCTTGATTAGGCCCCCGGCTGCCCAACAGCTGACTGGGTGTATACCCTTCAGATTGTAACCAAAAGAAAGGCCTAGATAATTAGGCCAAGTTGAACTGCAGGAGGTAGCCAGCCTCTCTGCTGCCTTTTGTATATTCATGACCCAACTTGATTGATGGAAGGACAGTGTTTGGTGACACTGTCATTTGCAAGTTGAAAGGTAGACTACAAGCTGAAGCCAAGATCAGATGTGCCTAAAAGAGTCTTACAATAAACTCATTTGGATGCTGATGATGTTCACATATGCATTTCTTTGTTTCTAACTGCTTCTGGAGGACATCTGTTAATTTGTAGAGATTAACTTGCTTGCTTCAATTTAAAAACTCACAACACTAAGTAAAATGATAGTTTTTCTAGAAAAGTTTCCTTCAAGTGCATAGTGACATTATATACTATGTGGCTTACATGTTTTGGGTACATATTTGAACTAAATGATACATGTCTAGAAATTTCAAAAATGATTTTTGAGTTGATGTTGATTAATAGACATTCTTGCAGAAGAAAGTCATGTAATAATGAAAAGGGAGAAACCCTTTTAGCAAACATTTACTTAGATATTTAGTAGGATCATTGCATATGTATTTGGGAAGGGTTGTAGAGATCCTTTCTGTCTATCCTATCTTTTTTACAGAGATGTTCAGAGAGGTTAAGTGACCTGCAAAGTCAGAAAGGTCATGTCTTAGCTGGGCTTTGACTGAGCCTCTGATCTCAACTCCAGAGCTCTTTTGAGTGCACTCTACTTTTCCACGTTGCCCTCCAAATTGTCTTCTTAGTGTACAGGAAGAAGAGATGGTTAAAATCAAACATTGCAAGTGAATTTGAAAATTTCATCCTTGAATCCAGAAATGTGGTTTAACTCCTGCAAAAAAAAAAAAAAAAAATTGAACTTAAGTTGTTATTAATTGTTAATGTGACATAGAGATTCTGATAGTATATAGAATGAAAACCCATTAAATGATATTTAATTTATAGGAGATATGTTTAAAACCCAGAAAAAAAGATGGGGTACTTATATTTCCTCTCTGTGGATCTTAGCTTTATCATCTGTAAGATAAAGGAATTAGACTTTATGAGATTCTTTGTACCTCTAACATTATCTGTCTTAGAGTCCTTTCTGTCATTCTGTGTTTTCATAATTCTAATTGGGTAGTTTGCGATGGATTGTGGGGTTTACATATTTCATGAATATGTACTATTTCTAAAATAAATGCCTTTCAAAAATGCCTATCTATATGTAAAATATATTATAAGAATTAATTATCTAAGGACCTTTCCAGGTCTACATCCCATGATCCTAAAATATGATGCAGTTAATAGTTTGTTACATGGTGACTTTCAAAAAGTAAACTTCTTTTGGAGATGAATGATTCTAACTTTGTTGGGCTTCAAAGTGAGAAATATCAATATAATCTCTTTTATAAACTCCTGACAGATATTACAATTATAAATTTAAAACCAGATTTGATTTTGGTTTATTTTAGGTAGTTCATTAAAAAAACGAAGTAGTTCTTCCATACATTTTTATTAACTAAATAACACTAATCAGGAATTTTTTCTGAGAACCTAGAATGGGAAACCTTTATTTGCTTTTTTCAGGGTTTTTTTTTATGTTAATGGTTTGACTTCTTACAACCATTAGAAATGGCAGTTATCTATTTGCTTAGATCGATGGGTGATTTATGTGCGTGTTTACTCCACTGGTACACATAGCAGTCCCTCCATACCTTCTCATTTTGTGCATTTCTCTTTCAACAAATTTTCAATATGTTAGGAATTCTAGTGTAATACTCTGGTTTTCCATAATCTTTTACTTTTTTACAATTCTAGCTCTTTCTACCATATTTTAAGGTCATATACTTTATGATCAGTTTTATGATATTTATTGTGTGCAGGTAATTAGTAACATGTTACAACCTTTACGTGCTCACTATGTATCATCCTTCCATGTTCTTTGGGTCATTCACAATTTTGATATTTCTGAGATCAAATAAATCATTGGGATAGTATTGGTATTAGAGAGAGTAATTTTTTAACATAAATTTTCCTATTTTTTAATATTCCTTAAGAACTTTTATATTCAACAGATACTGTTAATATATAAGGAAGACCAAAAAAGATTATATATAAAATTGTGAACTTAACTCTGTTACTGTAAAAAAGTGTATCAGTATTCCCCCCCACCCCTCATCTGGGGTTAAGTGACTTGCCCAGGGTCACACAGCTAGGAAGTGTTAAGTGTCTGAGACCAGATTTGAACTGGGGTCCTCCTGAATTCAGGGCTGGTGCTCTATCCATTGAGTCACCTAGCTGCCCTTCAGTATTTTTTTTAAAGCCTTTTGTTTGTATTCCTGTTGAAACTTTTTATTTTCTTCTATGTATTGTTTTATGCTTTATTAATGTGTTTGCCTCTCTTTTTTGTATATCTCTTCACACTAACTGATATCTTACCACTCCAATAGCTTTCTTGTTAAAATAAAGATAGTCAAAACAGATCAATATTATTGATCATGTATGATAACATGACAGATTCTGCACCTATATTCTATCACCTACTTTTTTTGTCAAGAATTAGGAGGCAAGATTCATCATTAGTCATCTGAAGTCATGCTTGGGCACTTCAAAGAACTTAATTCTGAAGTCTTTCAAAGTTCTTTTACTTTATATTATTGTGAATATCAAGTGAATTGTTTTTCTGATATTGCTCAGTTCGTTTTTATATCAATGCAGATATTAATCCCAAGGTTCTCTGAATTCTTCATATTCCTCACTTACAAAGCAATATTATTTTGTTGTTTTCAAACCATATTTAGTTCTGCCATTCTTCAAAGTGGGCACTTTGTTTCTAATTCTTAGCTACATACAAAAAATGTTATAAATATATTTGTATGTATGAATGAGATGAGCTTTCTTTTCAGCTGGTAATTTCTAATATTACCAGTTATGCTTCTCTGAAGAGGAGTTTAGACAACCCCTAAAGTTGAGCTCGTTTCTACAAAGATATTTTAGTCTCTATTGATTCTTGAATTAAGAACCTAAAATCTCCTATATCATAATTCTGTCCAAAGAATTCTGAAATCTTTTTGCTTTTTTTTTAAATGATTGTTAGTTCCAAATTAAATAATTATGTCTTAGCAGGTAGTATTCTAATATATTCAAATTTTAATGAGAATGTCATTTTTTTTTCTCATTTAAATCTTTAAAGTCTTGCAATTTCTCTGTGATCTTTCTTAGAAATGAAAGAAATAAACACTTGGCTAGTTTTCTGTACTATCATTATGATTATCTATGAAACCGAGCAATTAATAGAAAAATAAAGCTTGTAAAGGGGAAATAGGTATAGAAATTTTCCTAATAAGGAGGGAAAATTATTTGAACTCAATTTTCAAATTTATTTTCGTCTTGCAAGACAATAGATAAGGCTCATTACTGTTCTCATTAAGCCTTTTCTCAAAACTTAAGTAATGTCACTTTGTGAGGAGACTATGGTTCTTTCTAAGTTGATAAAACAGACCTGACACTTGTTCCATGAAGGCATCTTCCTCTGCTTATCAGCCCTTCAATTTATGGCTGTGCTTTGAAATTCGTGTCTGTGACTCCCATCTTTGTATTTACTCCAATTAACACATAAACCCTAATTACCCAGATCAAGGGAGTTGGGAGTCCATAAATGGAAAGTGACACGGCAGAGCTTGGCAGCTGGCATGAAGGCAAGGTGACAAAAAATAGGGAAGTATCAATTAGATGACATTGATGGTGAAGCATGTGTGTGTTGGGATGGTAGATATTAGCAGCACTGTGTGTCAACTGATTGCTTGTCTCTAATACCAAGGGGTATGAATCACTTGGTAAATGACAGCTAGATTAAAAGTATGAAGTTTAGCTACCATTTAAAAAAAAAAAGTTGTAGAGCTATCCATTTAATTCTATTTTATTTCATTATTGCTAACAATTAAAAAATATTTCTAGGAGAATTAGTTTAATGGTAGCATATTGTCTTATTCATCAAATTTTCAAATCAAACCAATTGAGTCTAAAAAGATTTAAGAACATCTAGTTATCATTTGGGTTGGAAGAGGTAATCCCTTAATTGTGAATACTTAAAAGCCCTTATGCATGGCTTTATTTTTTTACACAGTTCTTTTGTAATATAAGGTAAAACATGAAGAAGGATGTTAATGTGGAAATAAACTATATTTGGAATTAGCAAACATGGCTATATTTAACATTTTCCTTTACTACTTAGCACTTGCATGAACTTGAGCAATTTACTTGCCCTCTTTGTGCCTTAGTTCCCTAATTTATGTAATGAAGGGGTTAGACAATGAGATTGATCTCTGAGGACCCTTCATTCTCTAAATCCATGAATTTATAAAGCATTGTAAGGAACAATGTTGGTTCTGTAGCAACAGTGTTACAAATGAGCAACTAGCTACATGGCATTACAGAGGAATTTCAGTCTTGATGTGGACCTTCATTGTAATATGGTAGTGATGTTATTGTGAAATAATGTTAAACAGGACTGACCTTTCTGCAGGCTATGCCTAATTTTGTGTGACATAAGGTAGGATTTATTCATCATACATTAACAATGCTACTGCAAAATTATGTTCACTTACCATCAGTGGCTTAGCAGCAATTTTGAATGGATTTTGCCTCAATTTTGCTAGGTTATGTGTGGGGTTTGGTTGTAATGTATTCATTTTTTGGTAAAAATTGTTCAAGGCAACTTTGTGCAGATTTTGCTTGAATTCACATTACTCAATTGTTCATATTTTGATGAATGGATTTTAAGCACCAGATAATATTTGTTAAGCCGCATTGATTTCTGGGCTTATATGTGTTAGAGACAAAAAGATCTAACTGCTAATGTTCTAGTTCTGCTAGTGTTAGCAGAAAAAGATTTGGGCTTCTGCTTGGAAGGGGAGTAGAGGGGAACGACAGGTGTTTTAAGATCCCATATAACTCTCACTGTTTGCACACATAATGGCAGGTAAGAAGAAGGGCTGGGCAGCTTCTCTGTTGGGGAATGTGCTTATATACTCAGTTTATCAAGTTTATCAAGCCTTGGCTGCTTGATTCATAACATTAGCTTCATTCCTCAAGTGGGTGGTTGGATATTGGCCTAGTGGAGAAAAAGAGCACTGGAAAGAGTGCTGGAGGGGAGGAGGGGAAGGTGTTAACTTCAGAAAAATCTAAGATTTGGTTAAAATTGTGATTTGAATATATGATGAATAAGTATTAGCTATTATCATATAGTAAATTATATGGAGTTTTAAAAAAAGTATTTTGCTTTTTACAATTTGCAATACTAGTGGTTATGCAAACTTAATTGGTATTTTGCCTTAAACAGCTATATCCTGTAATTATTTATGCTGTAGACTTAAAAACTATAAGATGTTTCATTTCTTTCATGCCTCCATTTCAGGTACTGCTGAAAATTAGAAAAGAACTGTTAAATGATGTATTTAGAAAGAAGCTGTTGAACAAGAGTATTTGAAACATTAAAGATGTGCCAGAAGGTCCATTAACATAAATGTTTAACTCAGACACACACAAACTTATGTACCAAAATGAAAATGTTTCATGCATTAATTTGCTGCAGAAGGTACTAACATAACAATTAGAACAACATTCTGCCTACTTATACTTAAATTTCCTAAGGCAATCTTTCAATGATAATGCATAGTATTGATATAGTAGCTCCTTGAACATTGCATCTGATAGAATAGTATGCTATTTTGCTGCATTTTCAGAGTTTTGAACCACTCAAATAGGGTATATCTTTTGAGGTGACAAAGATTAACTATCAAAAATAATTTTTTCTACCCTTGGGCAGCTCAGTGTCCATTTTGAATACCTGGAAGGAATGATTATTTTTTAAAAACAGCTTGACAAAGATAGTTTTATATGTTAAGTATATATATAATAATGAATGTGTGTAAAAATGCCATACAGTTTCACAAGAAAAGTGAGGTCTGCCTGATCTTAATAGTAATCCATTCTATATGCAACTAATTTGGGTTCATTATAATTTCCATTTATTTTTGTCATTTGATTATGTGCACATTTCTGGATAAGCCAATTGTCTTGTTGATTTGTGGAAATAACAATGCATACTGTCGATTTTTTATATCAGAGGAAGCTGGTATGAATTTTGAAAAAAATCAAATGGTTTCTATGTTAACCATGCAGCTTATCATAGAGTTGATTTGGTGGGTGGGAAGCAATGTAGCATGCTGATCCTACTTCCACGGTCATATGTTGTAAACCACATGGAACTACCTCAAACTGTGAGGGGGGAGAAGAGAAAGAGGGAGAGTCACAACTGCAAACATTCCTCCTCAGAGCAAGTGGTTGTCCTAAACTGAGCACTGTAGAATAAAAATGGAAACATAAAAATAGCAGTTGGAAAGATAAAACAGCATTTATAGTACTAATAAAACTGTTGTGGCTTCCACAGGAAAACATGCTTTGTAACCTAATGCTTACCTGAAAAGACTGTCGAGTTTCAGAGAGTTATGGCTGTTTTTGTAAGAAGCACAGAGATTTGCTTGAGGGCTGAGTGATAGATTCGCCCGCCTGAAGCATCCCAGTGTGTTTATACATGGCTTGTATGGCAGCTTTCATAAGACATTTACCCCATGATTTGCGATGAGCTTATGTGTGAATAATTAATGGCAATTAATCCTTAATTACAGTAATTAGGCAAGTCACAGGAAATTAAGCTGCAGCTGGAGAAGACCATGCCTGGGAAGAGAGGATTGGGGGCTGTGTGAATGTGCCATTTACTGACAACATTACTAGGATGAGCAGTATTCAGCGGGTTTGGCATTTCTATTGGCAGCCTTGGGTAGGACAAGAGCACTCAGCATTAGCTGCAATCTATAGTTGTCTACAAGAGTTTTAAGTTCAAGTGCCAAAATGTTGTGTTGCATATGGTGATTATCTAAGTTTATTGGTTGCCATAACTCAAACGGGTATAATTGTTTTTGGCTTGATAATAGTGACATTAGAAGCTAGAGCTTTTATGCCTTCATAGGTTCTACTGGCACTAGCCATGATACAACTTTTAGAAATAATTCATCCAGGTTTATAATTATGGAAAAAGATAATATAATTGATTCGAAATTAACTGAGAAAATTTCAATCAAAAAATAGCAGCCCAACAGATAGAGTTAATTATTTTATTATTAGTTGCTTTTCCATTTAAGCTATTAGTATAGGCTACAAAGACATTTCTATTGAACTGGATACATGCTTGCAGTTTAAGAGAACCTAAGTTTGATCCACCTGAGGCTGTCAACCAGCCTGTTTGGCCCTCTTCTTGGCTGTAGAAATTGGTTACTTTTTACAGGTATGTTTTATTGTAGCCACCCACCTCCCCAATCCCTATTTTAATTTTTATATCCTAGAAGTACTTAGATATCTTTGGCTCCAAATGTTAATGTGTTTTTAAAGGCTTCATTTAAAAAATGTGAACTGTTTTGAAAGAAAACTTTCCATAGAGAGTTAAATTATTATCAAATTACTATAAAGGTACTCATTGTCTTTAGTTTGGGCATAATAAATGTTTTCCTTTATTTCCAAAAGTTTTTTAAAATCAAGGAGATCTAGAAACCATCCATTCCTAGATAGAAGAAAAAAATATGGAAGTTGTATTAATGAGAGTATCTCTAACCCTAATTCTGGAATATTTTAATAAGCATGTGATAAGCATGGTTTGATGTTCCTATCAAATTATAGAGTACAAATGATTTATTTCTGAATATTATTGTGGCTTAGGAGGCTGGGCTTAAACACATCTAATTTAGGTCCATGATTAAACTTATTCAGTAATATATTACAATCTATCCAGATGAATAGGTGACATAGTAAGAGCTAGGGTTTTATTTAATAATAACTACTGAAAAAAAGGATCCTGTTAGATGAAGTCTAAAGGTGATATATTTTTAAGTCTTTATGTAATTTGTTTGAAGACTGTTATAAATACTTGAGAGTTCATTTTAAAGAAGGGAATTACACCAATTGTATAATGGGAAGTTGAACTAGATTACCTCTAAAATTTATCCTACCTTCCATAATCTGTATAAGTCCAGAAGTATTTTATTTGGATTGTGCTTCTTTCCTTCTAAATTTTCAAGAAAAGATCTTTAAGATTGCTTTTATAATTGGAAATGTAAAGCACTTCAAATCTTTTAACAATCCTTTCCCTCTCAAAGAGGACAGATTAGGTTGAGAAAGCCAAGGTATTTGTTCAATCACAAGTTCTTCCTTTTTCTGATCCACCTTTAAATAGAAATAAATCATAGTGCTTTAATAATGGTCTTGATTTTATAAATGACTCCCCCCTCCCTCGAAATAAGCAATGCATTCATTTTTAATATGTAGAATCGGTTTGCTAGCAGGGCGACAGTTTAAAAAGGCTCCCAACTGTGACTCAAGTGCAACCATATTGCTTCCTATTACTCGCTAAGGTAGTTGTTTAGAAGAGAGAATGTTCTCCCTGGAAATGTTTAAAGTGCTGTAATTTTATTTAGGATAATGAGGATTTATAACCATTTTGGTGTATGAAAACCTGCCTTTAGACAGTGAAATAGGCTGTTTTGGTTATTGAGTGTCCTTAAATGTAGGACGTGTGTGTGTGTGTGTGTGTGTGTGTGTGTGTGTGTGTGAATATGTATTTGTGGGGTTTAAAATATAAAATAACAGTAACAAAGTGTTTATATTAGGAATTATGAATGGTTGTTCTACATTTTAGGCTTAAAGCTTTAGTGTTAAATTCCCTAACATAATACAACACTGACTTTGTATTACTGTTTAAATCTTTGTAGAATTTTCTTACTTTCTAATAAAACCTGGCAAAGTGATATTCAGGATTGCCCATGCAAAGAATGTTGGTAGTGAATATTGGCCATCTTTGAGGCTTGAACACTAAGAATTTTGCCTACCTAAGTTGCATTGGTGGAGGAAGTAATTTGAATGATGTTCAGGTATGTTAATTTCAAGTGCAATTGACAACAGAACTGTGACAGTTTAGTATGCTGTTGTATTGGGAAGGATTTTAGCATGAAGCACTGCATTAGTATTTTTTATTAATATCATTTTTAAAATGGCTCAACCTAGTAAATTTTTATTTGACTTAATGTTATTAATCTTGTGTTCTGTAGTCTACCCCAACATCTAGAATGAAACAGTATATTTAGTTTTCTGTCTCTACTTGGGGATGGGGGGAGGTAAGAATTGGGGGGGTGATAAGGAGATTGAACATTTACAGATTTTTATAAGGTTTTATCTCTTTACTGGAAATCTTAGCTCTCAAAACATTTCTAATTTCCTTCATTTGAAGGTTCAAACAGTTTCAAATTACTGCCCATGGATTGCTCTTGACATTCGGAATGGTAAATTTGAGCTGTGGAAATGCTGGAATGTGTTTTTGTGCTTTTCCTGAACAAGGGAATTCAACGGGTAAATTACAGTCATTTACTGGGAGTGTAATTTACTGAGAGGCTTTAGGCAAATGCTGGAGAAAAAGGACAGCAGTAGAACAGAAAAAATAGCTTAAAAAGTGTTTTGTGTATTTTTTCCCTTTTCTCATTAAGTATTTATTCACATAAGAGTTTTAGGAATTAATGGCCAATCCAGCAATCAAGACAGATAAAAACTTTGATTCATTTTTAAAATTAATGGATTAATTATTTGTCACATGAAAATTACAACTGGAATCAGATTTACTGATAAAATGGTACTTGTTTAATTTATAAATTCATCCATATATATCATTTCCTATCGATTTTTGATTTTAAGAATTTGATGTTTCAATTGTTCATCACTTCAAATATTTATAATATTTCTTTATATAAAATCAATATGCAATTGCTAATTGTGTAGTGTTGCATTAGTAGAAGACACTTTCTTTTTCGTTCCTTTTTTGAAAGTATGCTAGTTTCATCTTAAGATTTTTACTTTTATCAAATAACTCTGAAAAGATGAAGCCCATCTCTGATGCACTGATCTGTTGAAAATAGCCAACAGAAAATTACTTGACACATTTTATTAAAGGTTAAATGTGAGATTTTATGAAACTGTCAACTAATTCTTTATACTATAAATATATAAACAGATGCAATACCTCTCATAAACTGCTCTGACCAAATTCTTTCATGAAAAGCAGTGTGCACTGTAGTAATTGCTAAGCCAATAGATAGCTTTGTTGTAAAGTGGTTTTGTGCAGCATATTGTAATTTGACACTTAAGTTGTGCCCTGCATTACCCTGTGTCATAATTGATGCCTAAAGAAAAGCACACACCATGCTAATCATTTGTTAGAATAGCTTGTTAAATTGTGGTTGCCAGTGTTAAATAAGACTGTGGAATGCGTGTCTGTATTTTAGGTTTTGCAGTTTACTGTTTTAACCAGTCATTTTAAAAGGGTTTTTCCACTTTATGTTGTGTACGCACTATTCTGCCTTTACACACAAGGTCAGCATGTTCGCTAGTTTCAGAGCATACTATCAAGAACAAAATCAATGAACTGCACGTTTCACACTAGAATCACAAGGGACTTTTGAGTTTATAGCACAGTTAAATCCTACTCCTAAAATGTAATTCCCTTTTAGTAATATATCATAAGGAAGATTTTGTATGTGCTATTTTAAGTAGTTAAAAGTAAAGAATGATCCTCAGAAAGAATACATGCAATTTTGCCATTGGAATTCAACAGAAAAGAAAGGGAACTCTATTTGCATTTAGAGAACAGGATAACTGGACTGAACATTGAATTTGTTAATATAAAAATGATTAAATGTAGAAGGCCAATGAGGATTTTAGAGGGAATATTTGAGAAACAGATTATAAAACATTTGTGAATGGTGGTGGATTTGTGATTTTTAATAGATACATTTTTTCCTCTGTATCCTAAGTTTATTATATTCTCGAAAGATAAGCCCAAATTTGAGGTGAATTTTGACTTATAGTTGAAAGTAATCTCCTTTTGTAACCTCTGACAAAATTAAAACATTCTGAAGGAATATATACAATTCAATATGAAATAAATATTACTTCTGTGGGAAAATTGACAATATAATATACAAGGAGGATTATTCATTTTTAGTTTAAAAATGACTAGAATATAATGCCTTTAATCTGCTTCCTGGCTAAAATAAACATTCTGACATGTTCATTTTGATTTATTCAGCTATATACTTTGTTGAGGGTATAGCAGTAATATTTTCAGTTATTGTATGTATATTTGATTGTCAGTAAAGACATTCAGATTGTAAACTTCTCAATCCTTTCACAGTTAGAGATTGTAAGGTTAACCAGTATCCTAAATCTGACCCCTTTATATGGCGGAATTCTTCATATTCATTCAGGATCAAGTCATTGGACTTCATAAGAGCTGGCAAACATATCTTTTCCAGAAATAAATACTAATCAGGAGATTATTTCTAGGATGTAAAATCTAATATTTGACTATTCATTTGTAAAATTTCTCCTTTTTATTAACACTGTAGTTACTGATATTTCAATTGCTGAAATTTGAAACAAAATCCATGTCTTTGTTGAAGTATATTTATTTTTTCCCCAATTTCTAATTTTTTTCCCCTCTAGTAATTGTGGTTAGTTCCCTATTTTAACTATGTTCACTTGTAATAACTAAATCATAGCTAGATTTTTAAATTTCATCTCTTCCTATTTTAAAAACATATTCTGATGTTAATAGATCCATTTCTATGAGTAAATAAATTGTGTGAATATCAATATTATAAGGCAAATTATCTAATTTTGTAATTTAAGGATATAAAATAGTTTTAAAAAATTAAAGTGGGAACTGGATTCTAATTTAGTTTGAGTTATACATATATCCTTGTCATTATAGCTTGGGCATTCCTTTTATAGTTATCTAGAAAAGAAGATGCATCTAATATGAGATTTCTTAGATTGTTAAAGATATATATATATATACATATATATATATATATACACATGTATATCAGATTAAAGGTTATCTCATGAAATTTTTAAATTTTAATTAAGTAGCAAAATATTTTAAAGCAGTATTTTATTTCAGTTTGAGGATAGTCTTTTTTTGACTGTGAAGTGTTATTTTTATAAATATAAGTTCTTCACAAGGACAGCAATGATAATTCTAATATTTATATAGCATTTTAAGTTTTCCACAGTGTATTACATATATTTTAAACTTTTTACAATAATTGGTGAGATAAGAGGTAAAGATATTATTTTTTCTCATCTGTAAAATGGAAAAAAAATTCCCTTTCTACTTTTCAGAACCATGGTGAAAGTTCTTAGGTTCTTGTGCCTTAATCAGACAGGTAACATGTTCTTGTGGAATGAACATTGGATTTCGAGTCAGGAATATAGAAATAGAATCCTGTTTCTGATACTATATTTATTATCTTTGTGATCTTGGGCAAGTAATTTCTCCTTGAATCTCAGAGACCTAATCTAAAAGATGAGGATGTTAGACTAGATACATGTGAGCCCACTTTCAGTTTTAAAAACTGTGGAATTTTCTTGTGTCTTAGACACAGTCACAAGTACAATAAGTGCAAGGTAGCACTCAAACCCAAATCTTTTTTTCATAGCATTCTTATGATGAAATGATTTTAAAATTATTTGAAGTTAAGGGAAAATGATGATAATTAAATCTTTGCCATGTTTCACATTACCATGCACTTTATTGAAACTCTACCTTTTTAGTACTCATGAAATTCTTCATTATTATCAATAAAATCTTAATAAGAGAAGAATCATTGTGATTTTGGACAGCTCATTAACCCTTCTTGAGGAACATGTCTGTGCTATTCTTCAACAAATCTAAAAATCCTTTGAACAAACAACTCCTTCCACATTTTCCTTTTTATTTCTCTAAAACTGAGAATTTTTCCCTAAGGATGTATACATATATAAGTATGAGGTACATACATGAAAATACCATGAGTTTGCAATGACACATGCATGTGGTTCTTCATAAAAATGCCTATGAAGAGTATGTTCATACCAGGCATAGCTATAAATAATGGATGTGCAGAAGCTCAAATGGAAGCTTGAATTTTTCTCAGTAGTTTTTGTTCTCAATCACCTTGATGAAACAATCTTGAAGGCGCTCCCCTTTCAGTGGCATTTGGAATGAGTCTCTGACAGGCTGATTTCCCACCCCTGTTGTGACGCTGCTTTCTCTAGTTAATATTCCTGGCTAAGTGTCGCACAAAAGTAAACCGAAAGAGCCCTACACATGACACAGGCTGCTGCTGCATTGGCATTAATTATGCAGTCAGGATTGGTGCGGTAACATTCCCTGTCACCAGGAGAGGTAGTAAATGAGAACTCTCCAAATGAAGGCGAGGGAAGAACATTAAAGTTCATTTACATGGCAGGGGATAGAAGGGCCCTTCCTCTGAGCAGTGGAGAAAAGGGAGGAGGGAAGAACAATGGAAGGAGCTTCCTGCCCTGGGTCCCAGATAGCTGCTCCCTGGAACTCTGCTGCACCTTCTTCTGCTTCTTCAGTTGCCCTTTATGTTCTGAAGTCCATTTTCATCCTTATACTCATTCTGTGTGATTTTACATATGAATGTTCCCATTAGGACTTGGGTCAAGAAAGACTTACAGTGAAAAGAGAACTACATTCTAGTGAGAAGGGATCTGGATTCAAGTCCCACCTCCTACACATGATAGTTGTGTCTTCAAGGGAAAGCAACTCATCTCTTAGAGCTTCAGTTTCCTTGTCCATAATTCTACCCGTGGCATTGGCATTTACTGTACAGGATTGTTTTAAAGATCAAATGTAAGGAAATATTCTAAAAGTAATTTTCAGTTTATCAAAAATGATAAATCCTTTTTTTTGCACATTACCATGTTTTTCCACAGAATCAACATTTCTTATAACATAGTATTAACAATCTGTATATTCCTTCAACATGCTATGATGATAGATAGTATAGAAGTAGATTATTTTCAGCTGCCTATTGGCATGAGACACAGCTCAAAAAGGGTATAGAAAAAGTCATTTTTGTAATAATCACAAGAAATTAACTAGCTTCTCATTGGGCATGTCAAGTCATAGTTATAGTTATTTATTAATTCAACAAACATTAAGTATCTCCCATTTAGTGAGCTTTTCTGCAAGGATTGGGAAGATAGAAAATTTTGATAATATAAAACTTAAATAAGATATGATACTTGCTCTCCTGGAGTGACAATTTATTAATGAATACAGACAGCTATAATATAGTTTGGATAAATCACAGAGATAATAACTATTGCGTAATATTACATGATAAGAGCTTAAGAGAATTTCCAAACAAAATCCAGTAGGGAAGGTAATTACTGACCAAAGAGATCACTTTCCTAGAAGTGATAGCATTTCTTACCTACTATTGTCATTTGAGATGTATTTTATTTTAAAAGATGTGGTGAAAGAGATAGGAGAACATTCTTGACATAGAGTTCAGCATTAGAAAAGCCCAGGAGCAATGGAGAATAGTTCATGTTTGGTAGAAGAGAGAGCTGATTTTGAAGTGTGAAACAATATAAAATAAAAGTAGAAAAACTAAATGTGTCATCATATTGTGGAAGCAAAAGAAAGCTTTTGGGGATAGGAAATGCCCATTTCAGGGTTTTGAGTAAAAGAACAACATAGGTAGTCATGCATATAAAATATTTGTTTAAAATTTTTTTTCCTGGCAATATTTACAGATGGTAGATTAGATTGGTAGCATGAGATAGCATATGAGCTATGTTATCATATATTAGATATGTTAGTATATCAACTATGGCATAGCATGTAAGCTTGGCTTCAGTTCAGACTTTGGGTATCACTACTCTTGCATTTACTAGTCATGTGACTGTGGATAAATTACTTACCCTCCTAAAGTGTGTTTCCTCATCTAAAAAAATTGGAATAATTTTACCCAATTCATAATGGAAGGGGAATATTCTGCAAACCTTATATAAATGTAATTTTTTTTCATTTGTTGATTTTTTTTAAAATTATAGCTTTTTATTGACAGAACATATGCATGGGTAGTTTTTTATGACATTGTCCCTTGCACTCACTTCTGTTCCAACTTTTCCCTTCCCTCCCTCCACGTCCTCCCCTAGATGGCAGGCAGTCTTATACATGTTAAATATGTTAAAAGTATATCCTATATACAACATATGTGTGCAGATCTGTTCAGTTCTCTTGTTGCACAACAAGAATTGGATTCAGAAGATAAAAATAATCTGGAAAGAAAAACAAAAATGCAAGTAGTCTACATTCATTTCCCAGCATTCCTTCTCTGGTTGTAGCTTTATTCTGTTCATCATTGATCAATTGGAACTGAATTAGATTTTTTCTTTGTTGAAGATATCCACTTCCATCAGAATACATCCTCATACAGTATTGTATGAAGTGTACAATGATCTCCTGGTACTGCTCATTTCACTCATCATCAGTATATGTAAGTCTCTCCAAGCCTTTCTATATTCATCCTGCTGGCATTTCTTATAAAACAATAATATTCCATAACATTCATATACCACAATTTACCCAGCCATTCTCCAACTGATGGGCATCCATTCATTTTCCAGTTTCTAGACCCTACAAAAAGAACTGCCACAAACATTTTGGCACATACAGGTCCCTTTCCCTTCTTTAGTATCTCTTTGGGATATAAGCCCAGTAGTAACACTGCTAGATCAAAGGGTATGGACAGTTTGATAACTTTTTGAGCATAGTTCCAAATTGCTCTCCAGAATGGTTGGATCCATTCACAATTCCACCAACAATATATCAGTGTCCCAGTTTTCCTGCATCTCCAACATTCATCATTATTTTTTCCTGTCATCTTAGCCAATCTGACAGGTGTGTAGTAGTATCTCAGAGTTGTCTTATTTTGCATTTCTCTGCTCAGTAGTAATTTGAAACACCTTTTCATGTGAGTAAAAATATAAATGTGCTATTTTATTAATTGGGGAGGAAACAACAAAGCCTAGAAAGCTTTTTAGGAATTTTGCAAAAATTCAGGGAAATGGTATAAAGTGCTGTATTGGGAGTGGGAAGAAAATGTATGTGAGTGTTACTAGAGAGAAATGGACAGTTGAAGGAAATATACTAGAAGTAAAAGCTATCCTAGAAACATAAATAGGTTATATATTAAGGGCACTCCAGACCACTGGCTCTACTTCCAACCCAGTCCCCATATCCATCAACCAAGGAGCCAGCTCTTGTGAAAATGCTACCTGGCAATTGTTCCTAGAGTTATTGAATCCCTTATCTCCTTAGTATTCACTGTTTTTGACCCAAAATTTTTGCCACCAAAGTCCTTGGCACTGCCAAGTGATCGTCAAATATCAGATAGTGAATATATTTTTATCAGTGGAAATAATATCAAAAAAGATGCATTATGATTTATATTGCTGCTGCACCTAAGGAACATATAGTCTTTCTATCTGATTTTATAGGTGAAAACTCCTATATGTGTTGTCTTTCCCTATTAGAATGTGAACTCCTTAATAGAAGAGATGATCTAACCTTTTTATTTGTATCTTTAGCACAATGTTTATACATAGTGTTAAATAAATGCTGTTTTATTCATAATGAAAAATGAAATGAAAATCTTAAGGCAGTTCAGAAACTGTTCAGACCCAGACCCAGAAGACACATGTATGGATTGGGAAAGAGAGCTTTTTCTCTTTGTTATCTCTAGTCATATCTTATTTTGGTGTTAATTTTTTAAAAATCTCTTTTCATTGTCAAATAATGTTTTCACGTTCCAATTTAATAACATCCATAAACCCCAGCATTTTTTCAACCCCAAGAAGGTTTGCTTGAAAACCATAATTGCTAGAGGGCAAATGGTTTTATTTTAGTTGGAATATAGATTCTGCATACTGTAGCTTTATCCTGTGTCCTAGATCCCCTTTCCTGCTTCTTATCAAAAACAAGCATCATTACAGCTCCTATTTTTGTATTATTTTACAGTAACTTTGAAGATGAAAATTTTGTTAATTCTGATTTTATGGATGGGAAGACTGAGGTCAGAGATGAAATAGCTTATCCTGTTTGTCAGAGGCAGAAGGAATCTTGTCCCAGGTCCCGTGCTTTATCTTCTTTGCCAAAATGCCTCTTTATTATTGGAGAAGAGAAGGGTAAAGGAACATTTACAGAGCATCTAAAGCCAGGCACTGTATTTAGTGCTTGTTAGCAATATTTTCTCATATGATCTTCACAATAGTCCTGTGAGGTAGGTGCTGTTATAATCTCCACTTCCAAACTGAGGTAAACAGCGATTAAGTGACTTGCCCAGATTCATACAACTATTAAGTATTTGAGGCTATATTTCAACTCAGGCCTTCCTGATTCTGCTTCATGCAAAGATATTATTGATTGTACAGCTTTACACAGGATTTTTAGATTTTTGAAGAGAAAGACTGAATTTGAAGTCAGAAGACTTGGGTTCAAGTTCCTGCATAGTGCCCATTGTTAGTATTTAAATAAATGATTGTTGACTGACTGCTCTGCTGCTGCTTACTGACCATAGGCAAACTGTAACCCTTTAAGCTTCAAAACTTTTGATAGAGTTGTAGTAAATGAGTATTAGATTGAAAATCTGAAGATCTGCTTTTGAATATCAACTTTTCTACTTATTAGGCATATATGAGCTTGGTAGTTCACTCTGAACTTCAGTATTCTCATCTGTAAAAATGAGAGTATTGAACTAGATGACTTCTAAAGTTGCTTTCAGCTCTAAATCTTATGATACCAATATTGAAATAAGATTTGTGTTTTTTGTGATTAATAGTACCTTTCCTCTTTCCCCCATTCCTTATTGGCCTGTTGATCATAGTCAAGATGGTAACAAAACTACTATTTTTATCATATGCGAAAATTTTGCTAAAAATTTTATACGGTTTTTTTATATGGACAAGTTTATGTGAAAAATTTTGAGGACTTTAATCTTGTATTTGTAAGAAGACAGTAATTTATGTATGTTCTCCAGTACAATTTGAAAAAAATTTGAAAATGTCATTTAATTAATATTAAATGCATACCCTTAATAAGCTTTAAACAATTTGTATTTATATTTTATATTTCTTTTGAAAATGTATGACTGTTTGAGCTACATGATGGGCAACTCAAAATTGTCTTATTATGCTTCGGCCAAATAATCTTATTCAAAATCATTTAAAAGGAATTAAATTACTTTAAACACTGGGTTCCCATGAAGGCTCAAAGTCCAGGGACTACTTATGGACCTATCAGCTCTACTGATCAGCTTGAGAAATTTGACCTGAGTCTCTCACTAAGGCCAATTTACCTCTCCTTAAGGCATCCTGTTCTTCCCTTGTCTCTCTCCCCTCCTTTCCATTCCTCTTGCCTTACCCTCTCTTCCACCCCTCCCCCCCACTAGGAGTTTGTCACATTGCTCACAAATGCTGAATTTAGTGTGGACACCTGATTAGCATAGTTCTCTATACACCAGATCTCCTGAGCTCTCAAGATATCTATCAGCATTAGTTTCCTTGGTGGCTGGCTTTATATGCAACACTACACTCAGTGAAAATTAGTTTTCAAGATATTCCTTACATGATTTGTACTTATGTTTTGTCCTTTGCTTTTTTAGTTAAATATTAATTGCTTTCTTGACCTTGGATCTTAAGATCCATCTGTTATACGTAAAAGCAAACAAGCAAACAAAAGCAAAACATACTTCTAATTTCTTCAAACATACCAGTATGAATGACTTCCTTTCCTAGGTGAAAATAGTCCACAAATATTCTTTTGACAAATGAATGTCCCATGTAGTTATATTTGTTTAAAATGCTCAGAATTTCCACATACATTTATATTTGGCATACATATTTACTTGCATATACACATAGAAAAGCCATTATTTGTGGACTTTTGAGATGTTTTTAAAAATGTAGATGAAAGTGGCAGCTTGGTGAAGATAACGAGTTAGATTTAGAGTCAAGAAGACATGAATTTGAATGCTGTTTCCAACATGTACTAATATTATTTTAGATAGCTTTTCTTAGCATCAGTTTCCTCATCTGTAAAATGGGGATAATAATAATACTTACCTCACAGTTATTCTAAAATCAAATGATATAATTTAAAGGGCTTTTCATACTTTGAAGAGGCATATATATGTTAGCTAATGTTATTACACTTATGTTCCAGTTGTATATTCTCTACATATTTCAACATAAGGAAAAACATTCTCAAGTATTGAAGTGTTACATTCACAGATTCTTTTGAACTTAAATAATAAAATATACTTAAAAGGGAGTGCTTTAATTCATGCCAATTTGAACTAAAGAGAGCTTCTGAGTTTTGGTCTGGCAAGCCCCAAATTGCATTTCAGTTAAAGTTATATTTGCATGCATGATTGGTAACATTTCCCCCCTCTAGAACAATTTATACTAAATGATATTTGCATTGTGGTTTGTGCATTTGACACTGTAGTCCACATGTAAGTCAATTTACTTTAGTTTTAATGAATGAAGTTGTAAATTTTGATACACATGCACAAACGTGGAAAATTATTTAAATAAATTTTTTAGTAAAAATTGCATTCTTATATGGTGTCATTAACTTTGACATCATGGTGAAATGAATCTTATAATACAGTTTCACATTTTTATCCACTAAATAAAAACCTGCCCTGTGTTTTATTACAAAGTAGGTGGCCTGGAGGAAAAATATATGTATTCTTTCCTTTTGGTATAAAATATGCATTTGGGCTGCTCATTTCATCTCCAATCTGTGTTATTCCTTAAAAATGCAGAACTGCCTGAAGTCCTCTTTAATATTTAATTCAACAACTTTTTAATCTGTCATTATGCCGTGATGAAGTAAGCATCAAGTGTCGCTGAAAAAGATTAAATTATACTTGGAAATAGGAATTGAAATGATTTAGGGTTGGAGGCTGAATATTTGCTTTGCACAAGTAATAATAATAGTAGCTTGGTTGAAGAAGGGGTTTGGTTCTGGCTTTAATGTCTTTTGCCTAGCTATGCTCCCCTGTGGCTCCCCTTGATTTAAGCTAGTCTTGCTGAGCTGTATTTTATTTAAATAGAGGTAGAAAGTGGAAATTACTACACTACAATACATTAATTACTCTGTACTGTTTCTTTGTACTGCTTTTCCTGTTTTCTGTAAACATCATAAACAACAATGCGACCTACTCAATGTTTAGCAGCTGTAAGCAGTCTTATAGTTTCTTGTTAACAAGCTTATCTTAGAAGAGAAAAGGGAGAATATCTATCTATGAAATAAAATATACCATAAAACAATGGGACACACCTTTTCTTTATGTAGGGAATGTACTCTGTAATATAAAGCTATGACCCTGTACTGATATTTTAACTTACTGGATAGTGTGGTATTCTTTGCTCATAAAATAATCCAACAATTATAGTCAAGGTTTTTGTTGTTGTTGTTGTTGTTGTTGTTGTTGGGCTTTGTTTTTTTGGTTTTTTTTGTTTTTTGTTGTTGTTGTTTTAAATCATTAGGGATTTGGCTGTAAGCATTTTAGACTTGTTAGTATTTGAGTCAATCAACAGATAAAAAGAATGAGACATTTTTGGAGCATTAGACTTATGCTCCATCTTGATTATATGTCCTGGGGAATGAGTATTCCGTGGTCTTGGGACACCTTTGCTTATTTTTCACCTATCTCCATCATTCTCTTTACAAGTTGCTAAAATAATCCATCAATTAAATGGAAAAAAAAATTTGACAAAGTATAATTTCACTTTTAATATAATACATTTGTTTTGGTTTCTTATGTACATTGGCTTTGTTTGTAATGAATATGTTTGCAAACATGCTTCCATTTGTCATTATTTGGCATGAGGATGATCTTTCTTGAACAAGCTTGAGAATAGACTCAGGTTCCAATGTGCATCAAGTTTGCTGCTTGTTAAAGCTGTAGAGAGTATAAAAAATTCAAGGATCAAAAGTCTAATGTGTATTTACACATTGTGTCTCCCTTTCTTTATCAGGAGTGCTTACTTAGAACCACAGTCATAGAATGTTAGAATTAAAAGGGGCCCTAAAATAGAGAATATTAGAGCTAATATCAATTTTCAAGATCAGATCTAACTCTTATTTTACAATTGGGAATCAGACATAATATTCTCTTGTATGACAACAGAAAAAAATGCCTATGATAACCTCCAACATGCCTTAAGCATGTCATTTAACCTAAGTCTCAGTTTTCTCATCTGTAAAACAAGGATAAGTAGTATTTCTCTGAAAAAGTTGTTGTGAGGTTCAAATGAGATAAATGCATATAAATTACTTTGCTAATAAATTTAAAACACTATGTAAATATCACTTGTCATTATTTATGAAATGTCCTTATTTCTTCAGAGAATTTTAATCTTTATCTTACAAAATGGTTAAGAATCATTTATCAAATTTTCAGAAACTTGTAAAGTCCATGAGGAAAACATAGCTGCCACATTTATAGTTACAAAATAACTTTTTCCACAATAGCAAGCCTATGAGATGGTTATTGAATATTATTCATTAATATTAGTGAATATTATTATCTTAATTGTCACATAGGTGCAAGTGTCATATATGTGGTTCAAACTTAGATTTCCTAACATTAAGTCAAATGCTCTTTACATTGCACTTCACAATATCATGTTTAAAAATATATATAGTTGTCATATTTTGATATATATTCCAATTTGTTAAAAAAAATTTTTTTCTAATCATTTGATTTGAAGTTAGGCACTTTGTAAAATAATCTCAAGATCTCTATTCCTATATATACTTGTAAGTACAATACTGAATCAGTGACTGTCCATGGCAGTCAGGTCAATTATATGAGTGACTCATTCCTTTTTATTATTAATTCTAGGTCTTCTGACTTTTCAATATCAATTTCTCCACAAATACTGCTATTTTCATAGAGGCAAGCTAACTGGTCTTATTCACAAGTATAAAATTCAACAGACTGATCTTACAAACTATTTATGATTTAGCATTTTGATCTAGAATAACCTTTTAAAATAAATCAGATTCTAAATAATAGTTCCATGTTTGCCCACCTAATGCTGTTTCCATTAAGATATGCATTTGTCAACACCTGCCTTTCTCTGTTGGAGCAGGAGACAAGTTACCTCCCCTAAACCTAGTATGCTTGTAGGGTAAAGTAAATGCATGTCTTTGTAGAAGAATAAATAAAAAGACCAAGCTGAGTCAATAAGCGGGTTCAATTCATGCCTACAGCCATGGCGGGCGGACAGCTCATTTTGTAGATGTGGGTGTTTTGTTTACATTTATAATGCAGCTTTATTTAATGCTGACAGATATAGCTTGTGGCAAATGATAGTCAGAATGTATGAGCAGTCATAATGCTTCTGTCTTCTTATAGTGTGCTGCTGAAAATAAGCAGTTCACCTCTGTTTTTATTGAGGAAAGGATATGAGACAGCTATAGCTGTGCGAGGCTATTTATTGAGTTGTTTTACTAGCTGTGAACATGCCGCTTTATAGCAGTTGTGAAAATGGACTTTGCTAGTGTGTGGGAAAGGAAATAACATTGCAGTATACAAGGGTAGTAAAAAAAATCTCTATAAATAATTTTTCAGACTGAGGAATATTCTCATTTGAGCAGGCAGAGTACGTTTGTGATTTTACCTGAATGGTGGGGTCCCCTATTGAAATGGCTCTCAGTAGAGATGAGTACACCAACACTTAGATAGTTGATTGAACTAGAATTTGCTTATCAAGAATATTTTGTGTTTACATGTTTATCAATATTTAATACAGCAACGTGAACTTTTGGACTTAGAGATCTATATTTGCTTGTTTTGGAAAAAAACATATGGAATATGAAGTTGGCTTCATTTCTTTATTTGATACAGTTAAGCAGTAAGATAATGTATGGGATATTAATTTTAGGAAAAAGAATAATCATGTGGTAGAGCTAGACAGAACTCTTTTTATATCTTGGTTTTAATGTAAGGAAGAGAGAATTTTGAAATTTAATTTAACTTATCTAATTCATATGGATTTTATATTGATATTTAACTTGGCTTTCATTTTCCTAGGAATTGACAGTTCACAGTACTACTAAAGGGGAAAACAACTAATGCTGGATTAATGATGGATAACCCTTTATATTTTTGGTTTGAAAACTTAAGTCCTTGTAGAAACTGGAACCTTTAATAATTATAACACCTTTTTTTAGATGTGTATGTATAAGGGCGATTTTTCACAGCAAATCTACCCTTGTCTGATAAGGTTCATTGATATAGAGCTAGTTAATATAATTTCTTGGGTTCTTAAGCACAATGTGCATATAAAATATTTACGTGGGAAGTTTATTTTATAGTTTTATTTGAATATTTGTCATGCAGCTGGTAGATTATATATACAAATGATTTTTTCAAATTATTCTAGACACCTCACTTCTTGAGTAAATAAAAATCAAACTACAAAAGTCTGAATATCTTTTAAAATCAGCCAAAAAAAAAAAAAGCTAAGCATTATCCTAATTTCCTTTTCTAAGTGTTTTTTATTAAGGAATTTCTGTTACCAGTAAATATATGGATTAAGGGATGCCATAAAATGTTCTTATTTCCTTCTCCACTGAATGATGAAATGGGTTCATCTCTCCACAGAGCTATTTGCTTAATTCACCACCTGCTTTCCAATCCCTGGTAACCTAAAAGGTAACCATAGAGATTCCTCTGTGTGTACCTTTTACATCTATTTCACAGAGAAAGAAAACTGGTCATAAAATCAAGGAAAAAGGCAATTTTGAATTTTTCCAGAAAAGCTGTTGGATATTATTTTTCTAAAGAGGCAAAATATTTAGTTTACTATGAAATAGCTACTACCACTATTTTAACTATTTCTGTCCTTAAATTTTAATCATAATTATTAACCAAATTGAACATTGTTTCCCTCATTTAATCCTGCACTTTTTTTGTCTCTATGCAAATGAAGTCCATTTACTTTGTTGGATGACAATTATTTTTAATCTACAATTAATGAAATTCTTCATCTCCTTCAAGGCCTAACTTGAGGTGCTGCCATTTCCATGTAGGGGTTTTTTTTGAGCCCTTTAAGATGAATCTTAATGAATGAAGTGAATATTCCCTCAAAATGTTCTGGAAGTATTTTGATTCTCTCATTTTTCCTTATCACATTCATACTTTTTTTGTATACATATCATGTGCCTCTAACTTGGTTAGGAAGATTGATGCCATAGACTCCTTTGGGTACTTATTGCTAGTGATGTTTGAAAATACTCATGGAATCATAACATCAAGAATTAAAGCTAGAAGGGGCCTCAGAGACCCCGAGGCCATTTACTCCCATCCTGTCATTTTACAGATGAGTAAACTGAGGTCCAGGGAGATTAAATAATTTATTCAAGGCAATATAAGTAGTGTCATTGTCTACATTGTTTAACGTCGGGACTAGTTTTTTTATTCTACACATTCAATTTAATATACTTAATATTATAGCCAGACAAGCATTTAAATTGTTTTTCTTAAAAAGAAGTGATAATAGTTTAGTGCAACGGTGGCTGGATTGAAGTAAAAGAACCTAGTTTTAGATCATGACCCTGCTGCCAGCTACCTTCATGATCTTAAGTAAGTCATGTGTACTCTTTGGACCTCAGTTTACTTCTCTGAAATGAGGGAAAAGTACTAAATCTGAAGTATCAGACGCAGCTACAAAATTCCCAAGGGTAACTGTACCAGATTAAAATATAATTGAGAAATGTGAAACAAAAATAAAAACGAAGTGCAGCATAGATAATGTTAATTTTAATTTATGCTTTTCTAAGTCAATATACAGTATTCAGAGTTCCATTTCTCTTTTAATTTATGCCACTGAACTAGAAGACTTAAGGTCTCTTTCCATTTAAAATATAGTATTCTATTATTCTGTACTTTCTTAGTCTATGGAATTCTTATCTTCCCTGTCTCATAAATTTCCCACAGAGATTTCATTCAGCTTGGTGGAGCCTTCCTCTTTATTTATTATACATATATCTAAATATGGTAACCTTTGTTTATAAGTACATATACCTACATATAGTAGGCTTTTGAATTAGTGAAGGATTCATTATTCATAAAATTATTTTTGATTGAGGAAGACCTTTAAAGAAAACTATATTTTACATTTAGAACAGTGTCCAATATTCAGGAGCACATTATTTTTCCCCTTTTAATTCAGAATTTGTACTATGGAAAATTGAATCCAAAATAAAAAATATAATAGCACTACAACCTCCCTCTGTGCCTTCCCCTATTTTTCCACCTGTCCTTTGGGGATAAACACCTTGTGCTGAGTCTTTCAGGCCATTCTATTTAAATAAGACAGACTGATGAACTATTACAGAGCCGATATTCAACGTCTTCCCAACCCAAATGTCACTGTCTTTAGGAATCTGGGTTACAGTGGATAGTCAAAGTGGTGGAATGAGTAACCAGAATCCTCATGTACTCTACAAACAAACAAGTACTAGAAACACCAAAGAGAAGATAAATGACTATAAAACTTCATGAGAAATAAAAACCAAACTGAAAGATGAACAAAGCAGAGTGGTAATATAATTAAACAATTTTTGTACAGTTATTCTTTGATATTTAAGGCCAAGGTCTCCCACTTCATCTGGGACTATCTCCAGCTGTCCTGATCTATATATTGCCACCGGACCCAAATGGCTCCAGAGGAGGGAGTAAGGCTGGTGACTTTGCACAGCTCACCCTCACTTAAATCCAGTTACTTGAAAGCCATAGCATCACCTTCCTGATGTCATGGTTCCCTTTGAACATGAAGGACAAACAGCAGCACTGTAACACTTAATAAGATGGGATGAATAATACTAACTCCCATCAACTTCAATAGCAAATTTTAGTTGGCCAAAGTTTTTTCCTCAAACAAACTCCTTAAGAAGAAAGACAAAACACACACACACATATTTTTTTACAAATGAGGAAACCAAGGCACAGAGATGTGAAGTGATTGGCTCCTAATCACATAGTTAAAGAAGTATCAAAGCAGAAAACTGGCCTCAATTATTTCCCTAACCACACACACAAAAAAATTCTTTTTTCATGCTCATGTTGTCTCTTGTATATTGTGATAACACAAAGAGATGATAATTTTGCAAGTCTGATATATTTAAAAATCTTTGAAACAAAGGAATTGGGGCTTAAACATTGTGAAACTAAAGCTACACTTGGCTATTATAAAAATTGTGTCAATTGTATATAAGTAATCATTTATTGTTTAAATACAGTAGAGCCTGTAACAAAATGCTGTCAAGAGCCATCACACTCATTAACCTGCAAGCTAATTAGCCTCCTCTTTTCTGGTTGCTGACAAGTTCTTCAATCTGAACCTGCTACTGTTGTGTCAGCAGAGAAGCCCAGAGTGAAGTGGAGGAGGTCTCCATTAGATGTTTGTGAATAAAGTCTGTGTAGTAAAGGTTTGTTTTCTCCACTCTAACAAATGTTAGAGCATTAATATTCCCAGCTATAATTAAATTGACAACTCTTAATTACTGTAATTAGTGTGTTAACCATTTCCCTTCTGGTCTGTTATTTATTTTAAGAATTTACAAATAAAAGTTGTGATTAAAAAATTCTTTTTCATCATTATCTTTTGCAGAGGATCCAATAGCTTAAAAATGAGCATTCAAGTGCTTTTGCAAGTATGAAATGATATGCATTATAAACTTACTAAGTTACAGCATTCTGTCAAAAACCAATACAGATACTATATATTTCATATGGCCTTCTAGTATGTAAAAATCACGTTACTTTTATATTTTGTTTTTGGAATTAAGAGTATATTTGGTAGTTGCATAGTTGTAACATGGTTTCAAGAAGTAAAATTTGAGAGTCATTCATTTGAACAAAACTATTTTGTGAAAAGAATCTTTGAGGGAAAAAAAACTTCCCCCTCCAAAAAAGAAGGCATTTTTCTGAAAAGATCTGTGATTCTTGAATTACATATATGCAGAAATTTAGTATATATTTTCAAGTTGGTAGAAAAAGTACAAATTAAAGAGGAGTATTCTGAAATTTCAGGATTCTGATTTTAAAGAATTATTAAGCTTTCCCTTACTAAGCTTTTTTCTTTTGGTTTTAAATGTTCAGGTTTACCTCCTACAATTTGCCAAAAAACTTGGACCATCTTAATACATTATCATTCATTTTTAATTATAGGTAGAACATAGGTAATCCACAGACACATATGGGTTTAAAGGAAAGTAACTTATTTTAAGGACAGTTATTATTGTTAGAGAAAATATTTTTCATGGGACACACATAGTTAGATATACCTCTATTATCAAAATTGAGTTGCTTTTCAGTATATGTAGATGTGTAGATATCTCTTTCAATTTATCTATCCTTTTAATACCTGTCTTTCTAAGGTGGCTATTGATAGTTGTATGTATGATTCCAGATGTGAAAAACTTGAGAACATATTTTGACATTTAAGTGCTGAGTGTCTTTTACTTCACAAAATTAATTTGATTCTATAAGTTTGGCTACCCCATTCACAAAGACAGATTTCAGTTGTTCCACATTTTATGAGTTGATTTTCAGGAGTTATTTCATCAATCAAGTACTTATTAATGCCAGGCATTGTATTAGCTGCATCTTGAACAAACGTCTTCTCCCTTAAGGAGTTCAGTGGCCAGCATTGTGGTAATAATTTCTAAGAATCGAAATTGGGTCATGGAAGAGATACATTTGCTAACCTTTCAAACTAAACAGAATCTGCCAGAACTTGTGCCAGAATGGTCCAAGATTGCTTCTCCTTAATGCTGTCACTAGATGAAGATGCCCCTTTAAGAAGTATATGGATCTATCAATTGGCAGGCTGTAGTTATACAATTTCCCATTCTCCAGATGAAGTCACAGATCTTGCCAAGATACTATGACTCAGCCAAGGTCATATGCTTGGTCAGTGGATGGGATAGAGCTTGCAACCAGGTTTCTTTATCTTAAATCTAGTGCTCTTTCCTTCCACTACATTGTGTATCTGTACTAAATCACAGTTTTGCATTTAATATAAATTTTATTTCTTTGAAGAAAATGCTATTTTAGCTTGAGATGGATAAATATTTGGATTGAAAGCATTGTGCTTAATTATGAAAGAATTATGGGACATTGCAAGCTTTTATAGTGTTCCTTTTGAAATGGATGTTTCCCCTTTGTTTTGTCTGTTAAAAAGTGATTTGATATATAACCTATATAAGATTGTTTACTGTATTGGAAGAGGGAATGAAAATTTGAAACTCAAAACTTAAAAACATTAAAAAATATTGTAACATATAATTTGGGGAAAACAATGTTATTTTTAAAAAGTTAGTTAATGCAAAGCATCTGCCAGAGAGTATTTTAAACATATAATTTACATTTATAAATTGCTTGGAGAAGAAGTAGAATATTGAACTTAGAATCAGAAAAACTTGGGTTCATATTTTGCCTTTGATACTCTGTTACCATGAGCAAGTCCCTTAAGCTCTCTTCATCTGTAAAAGGGAAACTAATGATACCTGTGTATATACCTCAAAAGTTTGCTGTGAGATTCAAATGAGATAACATTTATTAAGTTCTTTGAAAATTTTATACCATCAAATAAATACTTATTTTTTTTGCTAGAATTTAATGAAGCATAAGCTGAAAGAAAAAGCATTAAAAGTTTACTATGTGCAAAACACTGAGGATACAAAGAGGAAAAAAAAAGACAGTCCCTGTTTTCAGAGAGCTTACAATTTGACAAGGAGACTACATATAGACTATGTTTCAACTGCAAGTCAGATGGAAAGGCTTGCTAATTCTAGGGTTCAGTTGGTTTAAAAAAAATCTAGTGTTCTTTTCTCAGTCCTCATCCTTCTGACCCCTCTTCCACTTGCTATATTATTAATCACCTCCTTATCCTCTCTTTTCTCTTAAGTTTTCATGACACTGCTTTCTCTTGGTTCTCTTCTGATGTTTTTGACCACTCCTTTTCTGTCTCTTTTACTGGATCTTCATTCATGTCATGCCTACTCAACCATGGGGGTCTTCTAAATCTCTATCCTAGGCCCTCTTTTCTTCTTTGTACTATATCACTTTGTGAGCTTATTAAGTCCCATAGTTTCACTTATCAAATATTATCAAGTAGTTAAGATCTATTTGACCAGCCTTGATCTTTCTCTTGACCTCTATCCTTGGGTCTCTTAACTGCTAGATAGAAATCTTAAGCTGGATGTTTTGTAAACGTGTGAAACTCAATCTGTCCTAAAATGAACTCATTTTCTTTATACTACCTTCCCAAGTTTCCATTTTCTCTAATTTTCCCATTATTTTCAAAGGTATTTTCATTCTCACAGTCACCCAAACCTGCACCCCAAGTGTCATACTTAATCCTTCATTCTTATCTACAATATCTAATCAATTGTGAAGCCCTGGTGTTTCTACCTCCTTAACATCTCTGTCTCTCATATGCTTCCTTTTCTGTTCAAACACTGCTTCTTCTCTGATGCAGTCCTTCATCTCCTTATACCTGAACTATGGCAGTATCTTGTTGGTTTGTCTCTCAACCTTAAGTTTCTTCTTCTCATATAGATCCTCCATTTAGCTGGCAAATTGTTCTCAAAGTGTAAGTGTGACCATATTACCATTGTGTTTAGTAAATTATTATCTCTAGGATCAAATATAAAATACTTTGTTTAGCTTTAAAGTCCTTCATAAATTCCTTCCTACCTTCCAGTCTTCTATTTCACTTTAGGAACATGGGCTTCCTCTCTCCTCTAGGCCCTTTCCATTCCTTATTCTGCTCTCCTGACTTCCCTCAAGTCTCAGCTAAAGTTCACTCTTTTTCTAGAAGTCTTCTCCAGGCTCTTCTTAGCACCTTCCCTCTGAGACTGCCCCTGAATTATCCTCTGTTTAGTTTGTACATAATCATTTTCATGTTGTCTCCTGCATTAAACCCTGAGCTCCTTGAGAGCAGAGTTTTGTTTATTTGTTTCACTTTTCTTTTTATCCTTTGGACTCACTGTAGTGCATGGTACATAGTAGGCACTCAATAAATATTAGTTGACTGGCTGACTTGTAATGCATCTTAGTTAACATAATTCCCTCAATAAAGCTTAAATAGAAATTTAGAATACATAATTTTTTTAGACTGCCAAAATTTTTGTTTTTGAAGCCAAAACTGTAGATACAGGAGTGTGGTAAAAGTACAAATGCAAGGCTTTATGTCAAGAGACCTGAGTTTATAGGCACACTTTAATAGTCATTGTGTCATTGAGGGGCAGGATACCATCATCTCTCTGAAAATTTCCTCTTCTGGAAAATGGAGTTAGCACTGGAGACCTCACTATGATGTTGTCAGCAAAGTGATTTGTAAATCTTAAAAGCACTATATAAAGTATATTTATGACATACTATGGCATTAGTTTTAGTCTTTCAACTATGATTAAGAAATTATGATTGATTTAAGTTTTAGTCATACTAGCTAATAACTATTTTGTGAAGACACATATCACTGTCAAATCAATTAATGATATAGATCATTAAAAATATCTTAAATGAGGGAGTAAGATTGAATGGTTAAAATAAGAATAATAGCTGCTCATATTCCATGTAACTAAGGTTTATGAAGGAAAGAAACAAGCATTTATTTAGTGTCTATTATATACTAGACACCGTGTAAGAACTTTATAAATATTCTCATTTGGTCCTCAAAACAATCTTTGAGGAGTAGGTATTCTTTTTAATCTCCTGTTTACATTTGAAGAACCTGAGGCAGACAGAAGTTAAATGACTTGCACAAGGTCTTATAGGTAGTAAGCATCTGAGGCTGAATTTGAACTCAGGCCTTCCTGAGGCTAGGCCCTTTTATCCATTGTGTCACCTGGTTGTCTCTGTCAATATTTACAAAGTACTTTCCTCACTATACTGCTGTGATATTGATAGCACAAAGGAAGGTGTTTAGGATAAGAATTGAAATTCTATCCCATATGTCTCTACTCCAAATCCCACATATATCTACTCCAAACGTGTATGTTGTTTTTTTTTTCTTATTGCTTTTTGACTTTTGAATTCTCTGAACCTATAATTTCTTAGTTAACGAAGATGGATTCTCACAAGTGATTGTCATTGTTTCAAGATGGTTAAATAAGCTTTTAGGCTGATAGAACTTGGATTTGAAAGAGACCTTAAAATAATACAGACAAAAAAAATATAGATTATGAAGGAAGACACTAAGTACTTTGCCCAAAGTCACATTACTAAATAAGAAGTAGCACAGCTGGAACTCAAACCTAGGTCTTATGACCCATAGCCAGTGCTCTTTCCATTGTACCATGTAATTAGAAGTCATTGTTTTCAAAGTATGGGGCTTTTATCGACAGCTACTTTTATAGTTCCCCTGCACAACTTAATGCAACTTGTATTTCAAGAGATTTTGTGCAATAATCATTCAAGTTTGCTTTGGAGAATAAATGAAATGAGTTTGAAGGCCATTTGAACATTAGAGTGTACTTCAGAATCATAGAGTCATTTGTCATACTTTATAGTCATTAATTTCAAGAGCCTTAGCACCAGAGTCAAGTATTATGGTATTTTAGAATTGGGAGGGACTCTAGAGATCCAACCCTCCCATTTATGAGATGAGGTATTCTAGGCCTCTAGGTGGCAAGAGACTTGTTCAAGATCAGTTAGCTAGTGACAGAGCCATATTACCTAATTTCCAGTTCTTGGTTCCTTCAATTGCATTGTGCTTCAATGGTAAAGACATCATTGTACAATTTCCCATTTTCTTATAGGAGTTTGCATTAATTTTGCGTTATTATTTCTCAGTACTGAATCAAGAAGTTGATTTAAAAATGCATTTTAATTGCTTAAAAGTAAAAGAGGAATTCAGTAACAACTAATTTAAAAAACCCAACAAATACATATACATATGAGAAACAAATGAGCTTTAACTAAATTTTTGCCAATATTTTGTTAATGGCTAGAGCAACGCCATAAGTAGTTTGACATTAAAAACTCTTAGCTTTCTGTTTCCCTTTTTTTTTTTATATACACAACTCATCTTTCTTTAATAGTACTTCCATAATGCTGAAAAGATTTTGATTATTAGGCGTTGAACTCAGTAAGCAGTGCTCCTCCTATTAAAAAAAATCAAGCACATTAATATATGCAGATTTATTTAATATATGTAGGTGTTCTGTCTGTTTATGTTATGTTGTTTTATTCATTTTCTTCCCTTATTGTGTTGTCAATTCATCTCTTTTGTTAGTTGCATGGGAGGAAAATTCTTTTAAATATAATAACTAATGTCTTATTTTTAAAAGCTGTTTACTGAGTGCCTCAGGTGTCAGAACACAACTTTGCAGTTCATACAAGATGGTTAGATCCAGAATTAATTTTAAAAAGAAGAAAGCAAAGAAACTTTCCAGAACATTATATTTGAAAGAAATTCTTTATATTTTCTTCATATGACAAGTTTAATGCGTTTCCTTTAAATATATTTGCATACATGCAAATATATTTGCAAGTATGCAAAAATTGTATTTTTACAAACAACAAAAAAGGGTATGTCTACTACAACAATTTTTGCAGTAGTGTACCAAATCTGCAAGTGTACTATTAAAGAATAAAATTCCAAAAGTATTACCTTTATGTTAGCTTTCATTTATAAACCATAATAATTCTGAATATATATAGTAAAGGGAGATAACCCAAGGCAAATTTAATTTCAGATTGGGCTTTTGCTTAATGTATTATTCATAGTATTGTATTATCAGTTACACTTTTCTTTGGCTGTAAACTTAAAACTTTAACCATAATCTTTACTTTAATTTGGGGAAATACCACAATGAACTTGACATGATTTATTCTACCTTCTTATTGTAGCTAGTTTTAATAAGGATGGGACAGGGTGTTGTTTGCTATGGTTTTAAAAAAAAAAAAAAAAAACATTTTTGCTGCATGACCTGGTTTTGCATTTTTCTGTATCTCTGTTCATCTAATTAGGATGTTCTAAAAAGACCTGGACCACTTCTTGTTCTCTGCTATAGCCTGTGGGTATTTAATAAGGAGCTTTCAGTGCTCCATTTGCATCTTTTGCTTGGGGTCTGAATAGTGAATTACCTTAAAGATCATTAGAAGCACTGCTGTATTGTTAAAATCAGGCCACAATATTCTAATGACAGTTTAAAACTTGAGGCATTCTGTATAACACAGTTGACCCTAGCATAATTATATGTGGTACTGAAGACCTCAGGATAAACTGCTGACATTCCAACTCATTCACAATACAGCTGCTACAGGCAGGTAGCTTTCTACCTAAACAAATCAACTACCTATCTAGTGCTATAATTTAAGCAAATGAATCTTGTTCTAGTTATAGGCATCTAAGTGTATATAATGTTTATATTTTAATGCTAATTTCCTGAATTTTATTTGGTGGATCTTCCTGATGTTTAAAAGGATACCTTTTAAACATCAGGAAGATCCACCAAATAAAATGCAGATTTCTGAATGTATTTTGTAATTAATTATTTCTCCAGTGTAATTTCCAGAACTGAAAAAATAAAATTCTAGAATTAAAAACAGGAGCACTCAGTATTTTGACTTTTTCTTTTAGTTTCCTTAGGTATTAACTTTAAAAAAAAAAAAAGTAATAAAATATTTCCCTTTCCAGGAAGCCAAAAGTAATTTAGTTCCACCAATACCAAATGTAGACATAGCATCATAATATCATAGAATATTAGAACTGGAAAGAGCATTAGAATAAAAAAATGTGAAGCCAGGATGTTTTCTCCCTTTGAGGACATGGATGGTTTTCCATTTTTGTCCATGTTTCCCCTGTGCTTGGAAGAGTAATAGATGTTTATTTAATTCTTATTGAATTGAACTGAAGAGATCATCTAGTACAATTTCTTCATTTTACATCTTTAAAAACTGAGACTCAAAGAGGTCAAGTGATTTGCTAAAGTGATCTAGCTGGCAAAGCTAGTACTAGAATTCATATCCTATTCTTGAATCTCAGTGAAACATCTCATTTGTTATCTGATTCTCTTCATTGTCTTTTCACAAACCTATAGTCTTCCATATGTGTTAGAAAGCCTTGCCATGGTTATTTTGTAGGAAACATTTTAGAGGTTCTAATGTATTACTTTAATAGCCTAGATGCATAGGGAATAGAGGACTAGGCGTAGAGTTAGGAAGACCTGAGTTCCAAATTTGGCCTTAGGCACTTATTAGCTTTGTGACCTGAACAAATCACTTAACCCTGTTTGCTTTACTTTTCTCCTCTATAAAATGAGTTGGAAAAGGAAATGGCAAATCACTCAAGTATCTCTGCTAAGACACCTCCAAATGTGGTCATGAAGAGCCATGACAGAAAGGATTGAACAATAATAGCATCAGCGTCTACATACTACTCAGGTTTTCTTTTATTTCATAGTCTTGCTCCATGATTGGCTTACATCCTTTTCCTTTGGTAATTTTTTTCCCCCTGGGAAGAGCAGAATACCTATTTCTGAAATGTTATACACAGAATGTTTCTTTTTATTAGAGGAATCTAATGACATACAGACTACTAGCAAGTGGCCAGTGTATTAGTATAGTGTTAACACAAAGAAGATGTTTATAAATGTTTCCTGAATGAATGAATAAGTCTGTCTATTTGAATGAAGTGAAGGGAGACTTATCACTTTGTATTCATGTGGCATTTACACTTTGATTTAATTTTTTTCCCTTTCTAAACACTTACTTTTTCTGGAAACAAATTTAACTATGGTTGTTTCACTTAACTACCCTCCTTGCAGAATTATCCATTGTTTTATTTTCTCTTTAAAGGTCTCTGCTTCAATTGTAAAGAAGGTTGCTAATCTAACAGATTCCTGGCTTAAACCATACTGTTCTATGTTGTCATTCTTTGTTTTTTGAACAGTATTTAGTAAAAAATATTATAGAAACCTGAGTTTTCTTGGGCTTGAATAACCTTTTATCTGTATCATTTTTTGTGATCTATTTCAGAAGCAAAATGACCTTTCTGCTTAAATAAAAGATTATTTCTTGTGGGGAAATAGTGATAGTAACACTAATAAGATTTTGCTTATCAGATTGACAGGTTTGGACAATGAAGAATCTGTTTGAAATTGAGAGTAGATTCTTATTGGTAAATCTGTATCAGGAATGTGTGTGTTGTGTGTATGTGTGTGTGTGTGTGTGTGTGTGTGTGTATTTTTGTGTGTTTTTGCAAGCTGCATAGAGTTGCACCCATCTATACTCAGTGATTTGATCATTTTTCTTAAGTGTTTTAGGTTATCAAAATATCAGGGAAATTAGTTGTCGTTTTTTTTTCCAAAAAATTTGTCATACTGGCAACACTGCTTCCTGTAGGATCCTAGACAAAATGAGATTGTAGAATTATTCATTTATATTGGTCGTCTTCTGTAGAGAATATTTAGATTTGATAGCCAGGGATTACATTTTTAATGTATTATCACTTCATAAAGTAAGGATTATCTATGTTTTTTTTAAATAGTATCTTTTTGTATGAATGCTACGTTTGATTGGCTCTAGATTTAATTGTATCTTGTGTTAAATATACATTTTATATATAACAAAAAAGTTTGTTGATAACAATATAATGAAACCAAACTTCCCTTCTGAATTTTTGCAAATGAACATTTCCAATTTTATTTTGAAAAGTGCTCTGGGGTGCTCTGTGCAATAAAGTAATTATTATGCTATTAACATTGATGATGTTGAATGTGTATTAGTTAATGTGTTAATGACGTGTTAATTACTGTACACATTGTGAGCATCCTTCAGGCAAGTTCTATGATGCAACTTAGCAAGTTGATCTAGACCAAGTGATCTGCAGAACATACTGTAATTCTTGAAAAACCACACTTGTAAACATAAATTATAAGTTAAATTATTTTTTTTCCGTCCTCTTTCTTTCCAGCTGAATGAATAAATAATCCTTTTGTATACATCTATTAGGACCTAATTCTGCCAAACTCTGTTTCCCCCAGGAGGATTAGAAAAGATTTGTTATATGATAACTTCTGTTTTGTTTAAAATATGTTATTGAGTATACATTTTACATAAAGATTCTATTTTTGTATCTTTAAAGATTTTTGTACTTGTGCTTGCCAGACTAATTTAGAATGAAGATACAGGGTTTCTATAATGAATCAGGTAAAAATTGCCCTTCTATTAATATTACCAGCAGTTATCAAACTAGTTTATCTATAGTTGTGATTTATTATTTAAATTTTGTTGGCAAAAAAGCTCTACATAGCAAGGGATCAATTGCTGAGTACAGTATTTTTTTTTTTTAAAAGCCATGACTTGTAAGATGAAATGTAACATATTTGTTTCAAGAATAAGCATATCTTATTTAACACTCTGGAAAATCTGATATTTGAACTTCATGCTTCTGTTGTGATTTATTGTTTATTACATGAGATATTGCTACTATCTACTTAAGTTTTCTGAAAACAGACAAATTTCTGAAAATAGACATTTGTGATAACTTGAGGCTAACTCATTTGAAGGAATGGAATAGTGTTTTTAAATGTTAAACTTTTTAGTTTAATAGTACTTCTTACCATTCGGAATAATTTAGAAAGGGGTATTTGTGGCATTAAATAAAAAGCAGTATTAAGTGGCCAGCATGAGACTTCTTAGATAGTTTAAAAAATTTTACTCATTACCTCATTATGTTATCTGGGTTTTACTTTCCTTATGTATATGATTAAGAAGTTGGAATAGATCATTTCTAAGATTCTTTCTAGTTCTCAAGTTCAGTGTTAGCATTTATATATTACTTTTAAGTTTTACAGAGATGTTCTTTTTTTTTTTTTTTTTTTCATTTGGACCATACAATAGGGCCCGTGATATAAAGTGCTACAGATAATATTATGTTCTTTTTACAAATGAGAAAACTGAAGATTAACAAAGTTAGGACCATGGCCATATAGCAAGTAAATTTCAAAAGCAATATTTGAACCCAAGTCTTCCTGATTTCCAAGTCTGGCATTCTATCTATAAATGTCATATTCTATGGTCCTTACTTTGTCTTAACTGTCCACACTCTTCATATTCTGTGTTTTAAAGTTTCTTCAGTTCTTTATACACATACCCGTACATGTGTGTGTATTGTGTATGTGTATTGAACTTAATTAGCATAAGCATTTTAGTATGTAAATTTAAAAGTTAATATGAAATTTAACTTGTACATTTTTAAAGTATATATTAACTTTAACATGATAATAAGTTCTGTTTCTAAAATTTTTTATCATAAGATCTCTTCTGACTTTTAATCTGTGTTTCCTGTTCTAACATTATATAGGCTAAAATACTATTGAGCAATAATGTTCTCTGGTTATATATATTGCTTTAATATGCAAAAATCCTATAAGACTGTTACTATATATATGTGTGTGTATATATATATTTATTTATTTAAAGATCAGGTTCATAGATCTAGAATTAGATCGTTTTGGTCACATCCATTATTTTACAGATGAAGAAAGTGGGCCTTAGGGAAATTGAGCTTCTTGCCCAAAGTCAGATGGGTAGTAATTGTCAAAAGTAAGGTTTAAACGGGGATTTTCTGACTCTAGAGCAAATGCTCTTTCTGCTGTACCAGAGGTTTTCTATCACATTTTGGACTTGTTGAAATAATACTCAGAATTCAATTCAACCCATATTTATCAAGCATTGTGTGAGGGTACATATGTAAGTCATGTGTTATGAATAGAGAAAGTTTCCTTTACATAATCTTGTTTTCAGATGAACTTGGGAAAAACAAACAAGTCATTTGGAAACATTTCTTTCCCCAAACCAAAGATTCTTCAGATTCCTTAAAATTAGCTATAAATATGATATTGTATATTTTGGTTCTTTGCCATTGTGGTTACTAGTTCGCATCACAAAATATTTTATTTTTGCTATTAATGTTATTATTCCAATAGTATTTACCTGGAATACTTCTAGGATTTTCATTCATTTTATGGAGATTGAGTTTCTACAGTGTAGCTCTGGTCAGTGACATGTATTGTCAGGGAAGCATAGTTTGAGCAAGACTGACCTCCCTAGCAAATATTTGTGTAGCTCCTGTTTACAGCCCTGGTGTCCTATTTTAATACTCATGCAAAGGGACTTCTAATAAATCTTGTACTCAGCACTGAATATTGTTTGTTTTAGCTGCCTTCCCCTTCGTGTTTCCTCTTTTAAGAGAGAGCCATTATGAAAGGTTAGATTCCCAGTTAGTGGCGCTTTAGCTCTCCCTTTTGAATCAGTGAGGTTGCCGTTTTATTGCTCTCTGACTTACACTTCAGTGATGAGAGTAAACTAGCATCAGATTAAAGGTCAGCAAATCCCATCAAAGAGAGGAATATTAGGGGCAGAGATAGTTGGAGAGGCAGCACACCACTGGGTATTGACAGGGTGATTCCAGGGTATCAGTCAGCAGAATTATAGCTGCCCAGAGAGTCAGTACAGCTTTAATGAGCCTGTGTGAAGAGGAAGAGGGTAGATTTATGTAGTTCCTCATAATTTTCTGTAGAGACTGTTATTGCAGACATTCTGTAGAGTGTTCTGGTCTTTCATTTAATTCAAAGGTCCTGGAGCTTATCCATCCTCTAAATTCCTTTTTGTTAGCTCAAATCAAAGTTGACATTTCCATGGTTTACCACCTGAAATACCCAGTTCAAGAAAGGGTTTCTTTTGGCAGTTTTAAAATCTTGTATATTGTTAGCTTAAATCTACAAATATATTTCTATTAATGTATAGATATTTCTTTTTCATAGAAGTGATTTGAAATAAATGGTTTCTTTTATTCCCCCTAACTGGGCAGCAGGGGGAAATATGCATTTACACCTTGCCCTTTAGATAACTAAAGAAGCTCAGATCATAAATATTACAATGCTTCTTCAAATATTTCAGTATAAATTCTGTATTACATGACTAGTTATGTGCATTTATATCACCTATTTTTTTGGTGACTTATTCTAGTTTTTCTAAGACAGTTTAAAATTCAATAAGAACATATTTTCATGATATCTTAAGGCTTACCAAATACTTTTCTCAAAACATCGATATAGGTAGTATCAAAATTATTAGCCTGTTTTTCAAATAAGGGAACTGACGATCAGAAAGATTAAATGATTTATCCATGTTCACATAGCTAGTAAATATGGGATTTGGTTTTTGAATCTAGGTCTTGACTCCCAAGTACAGCTTTCTTTCAGCTATATCAAGTTTCCTGCAAGCAAGGTAGGTATATTTTTATTGAGGTTTTGAAAAAGGGATCTCTTTTATAAGATTATGTGTACTGATTGCTGGTTTAAAAATATGGTCACTATAGATAAGATTAGAAAGGAAACAATAAACTGGGGAAATTTTTAAAAATTTTATAAATTTGGACTTCCGGCCAAGATGGCGGCGTGGAGGCAGACAGCTGCTTGAGCTCCTCGTTTTCTCTCAGAACTTACTTCATGACAAGCCTCTGACTTAATGCTTGACCCAGAAAGAAATCCACAAATTATCACCAAGAGAAGACATCCTTGAAAGTCACCAGAAAAGGTCTGTGTTTGTTCGGGGGAGGGTCAATCAGACTGGGCGCAGACTGAGGGCAGACAGCCAGAGCAAGACAGGCAGCTCACACAGCTCAGACCGGAGGGGGAGGGGTGTGATCTCTGCCGTTTCTGCGAAAGGGCTTTTGCCCCAGTGTGGATGCTCCGTCTTGGCAGCAAGCCAGGAGCAGCAGAGAGGGTGTAAACACCTGAGGTGAAGATTAAAACCCCAGAAAGCCAGCGTCTCTCAGAGCCCGGCCACCCCCAACCCCCACCTGGACTGACTCGGTGCGTTCTCAGAGCCTCAGAGCGCAGACTCAGTACAGTCATTGCTGTTCTGTTAGTGGCTCTCTGTTGCCCTACCCCCAGTCTGTAGAGGAAGCCCATTAATAACATCCAGCCCTATCCCCCGCAAAATAGACCAATTGTTTCTCTTGTCAGTTTGTTTTCTTTGATTCCTACTCTGACAAAATGAACAAAAAATTCAAAAGGGCTCTAACCATTGACAGCTTCTGTGTGGAGAGGGAGCAGACTTCAAATGCTGAGGAAACTAGGAACAGAATGTCCCCAGATGTATCCCCTGGGAGGTATATAAGCTGCTCCTCAATACAAAAGAACCTCATAGAGGAAATCAAAAAGGCTCTCACAAGAGAGCTGGAAGAGAAATGGGAAAAGGAAAGGGAAGCTTGGCAAGAGAGCCTGGAGAAGTCATCCCATGCATTCAAAGACAGAATGGATAAAGAAATCAAATCATTGAGAAACAAGATTAGTGAGCTGGAAAAGGTAAACAACTCCAAGGAAAACAGGATTAGTGAGCTGGAAAAGGTAAACAACTCCAAGGAAAACAGGATTAGAGAGCTGGAAAAAGAAATCAGCTCTCTAAAAAATAAAATGGATAAAATGGAAAAAAATTCCATAGAAGATAAAAACTCAATTGGACAATTACAAAGAGATATAAAAAAAGTGAGTGAAGAAAATACATCATTGAAAATTAGACTGGAACAAGTAGAAATGAATGACTCAAGGAGAAACCAAGAGGGAGTCAAGCAAAACCAGAGAAATGAAACAATTGAAAAGACTGTCAAGTACCTTACCAGAAAGACAACAGACCTGGAAAACAGATCCAGGAGAGACAATTTGAGAATAATCGGACTCCCTGAAAAATGGGAGGAAAAAAAGAGCTTGGACACCATTTTAGAGGAAATTATCAAAGAGAACTGCCCAGACGTTTTGGAAACAGAGGGTAAAATAGACATTGAGAAAATACATCGATCACCTACTGAAAGGGACCCTAAAATCAAAACGCCAAGAAATATAGTGGCCAAGTTCAAGAACCATCAGACAAAGGAAAAGATATTGGAAGCTGCTAGAAAAAAACAATTCAGATATGGAGGATCCACAATAAGGATAACACAGGATCTAGCAGCATCCACATTAAAAGAACGCAGGGCCTGGAACATGATATTCCGAAAGGCTAAGGAACTTGGTATGCAGCCAAGAATAACTTACCCAGCAAGAATGAGCATCGTTTTCCAGGGAAGAAGATGGACATTTAACGAAATAAATGAATTCCATCTATTTTTGATGAAAAAACCAGACCTACATAAGAGGTTTGATCTTCAAATACAGAACTCAAGAGACTTCTAAAAAAGGTAAAAAGAAATCTTGAGAACTATACTTCTGTCAAAAAAAATATGTAAAGAACATATGTACAATTTGTCTTAGAAACTAGAGGTAGAAAGGAGATTATATCATAAAAAAGCATAAAGTGGTGGTACTACATCTCATGAAGAGGCAAAGGTAACCTATTATATCTGAGAGAAAGAAAGGAGGGAGATGAACATAGCGTGTATCAATAGACATATTCGATTTATGGTGAAACTTCTTCCACTTCATTGAAAAGTGAAAGGGAAGGAGTAAGCTAAGGGGAAGGGAATACAGTAATTTCAAGGAAAAGGGGTAAAATAAGGGGAGGATCTTTAAGGTGGGGGAGGGATCCTAAAAAGGGAGGGCTGTGAAAAGCAAGTGGTGTTTACCAGTTTAATACTGGATAGGAGGGTAAAAGGGAAGGAAAGGGGAAAAGCATAAGCAGGGGTTAATAGGATGGCAAGCAATATAGAATTAGTCCTTCTAACCATAAATGTGAATGGGGCAAACTGCCTCATAAAGAGGAAGCAGTTAGCAGACTGGATTAAAAGTCAGAATCCTACTATATGTTGTTTACAGGAAACACACCTGAAACAGGATGAGACATTCAAACTAAAAGTAAAAGGGTGGAGCAGAATCTATTATGCTTCAGGCAAAACCAAAAAAGCAGGAGTAGCCATCCTCATCTCAGATCAAGCAAAAACAAAAATTGATCTAATTAAAAGAGATAAGGAAGGGCATTATATCCTGCTAAAGGGAAGCATCAATAGTGAAGCAGTATCAATATTAAACATGTATGCACCAAGTGGTGCAGCATCTAAATTCTTAAAAGAGAAATTAAGAGAGCTGCAAGAGGAAATAGATAGCAAAACTATAATAGCGGGAGATCTCAACCTTGCACTATCAGAATTAGATAAATCAAACCACAAAATAAATAAGAAAAAAGTCAAAGAGGTAAATAGAATACTAGAAAAGTTTGATATGATAGATCTTTGGCGAAAGCTAAATGGAGACAGAAAGGAATATACTTTCTTCTCAGCAGTTCATGGAACCTATACAAAAATTGATCATATACTAGGGCATAAAAACCTCAAAATCAAATGCAGTAAGGCAGAAATAGTAAATGCATCCTTTTCAGACCATAATGCAATCAAAATAACATTTAATAAAAAGCCAGGGGAAAATAGACCAAAAAATAATTGGAAACTAAATAATCTTATACTAAAGAATGATTGGGTAAAACAGCAAATCATAGACATAATTAATAACTTCACCCAAGAAAATGACAATAATGAGACATCATACCAAAATGTGTGGGATACAGCCAAAGCAGTAATAAGGGGAAGTTTTATATCTCTACAGGCCTACCTGCATAAAATAGAGAAAGAGAGGGCCAATGAATTGGGTTTACAACTAAAATTGCTAGAAAAGGAACAAATTAAAAACCCCCAGACAAACACAAAACTTGAAATTCAAAAAATAAAAGGTGAGATTAATAAAATTGAAAGTAAAAAAACTATTGAATTAATTAATAAAACTAAGAGTTGGTTTTATGAAAAAACCAACAAAATAGACAAACCCTTAGTAAACCTGATTAAAAAAAGGAAAGAGAAAAAGCAAATTGATAGTCTTGAAAATGAAAAGGGTGAACTCACCACTAATGAAGAGGAAATTAGAACAATAGTTAGGAGCTACTTTGCTCAACTTTATGCCGATAAATTCGATAACTTAAATGAAATGGAAGAATACCTTCAAAAATATAGCTTGCCGAGATTAACAGAGGAAGAAGTAAGTAGTCTAAATAGTCCCATCTCAGAAAAAGAAATAGACCAAGCTATTAACCAACTTCCTAAGAAAAAGTCCCCAGGACCAGATGGATTTACAGGTGAATTCTACCAAACATTTAAAGAACAACTAACTCCAATGCTATGTAAACTATTTGAAAAAATAGGGATTGAAGGAGTCCTACCAAATTCCTTCTATGACACAGACATGGTACTGATACCTAAACCAGGTAGATCGAAAACTGAGAAAGAAAACTATAGACCAATTTCCTTAATGAATATTGATGCTAAAATCTTAAATAAGATATTAGCAAATAGACTTCAGAAAATCATCCCCAGGATAATACACTATGACCAAGTGGGATTTATACCAGGAATGCAGGGCTGGTTTAATATTAGGAAAACTATTAGTATAATTGACCATATTAATAATCAAATTAATAAAAACCATATGATCATCTCAATAGATGCAGAAAAGGCATTTGATAAAATCCAACATCCATTCCTACTAAAAACGCTTGAGAGTATAGGAATAAATGGACTATTCCTTAAAATAATAAGGAGCATATATTTAAAACCTTCAGTAAACATCATATGTAATGGTGATAAACTAGAACCTTTCCCTGTAAGATCAGGAGTGAAACAAGGTTGCCCACTATCACCATTACTATTCAATATAGTACTAGAAACTCTAGCCTTGGCAATAAGAGCCGAGAAAGAGATCCAAGGAATTAGAGTAGGAAATGAAGAAATCAAATTGTCACTTTTCGCAGATGACATGATGGTATACTTAGAGAACCCCAAAGACTCTGCTAAAAAGCTATTAGAAATAATTCAGAATTTTAGCAAAGTCGCAGGATACAAAATAAATCCACATAAATCCTCAGGATTTTTATACATTACCAACACAATCCAACAGCAAGAGATACAAAGAGAAATTCCATTCAAAATAACGGTCTATAGTATCAAATATTTGGGAATATATCTACCAAAGGAGAGTCAGGAATTATATGAGCAAAATTACAAAACACTTGCCACAAAAATAAAGTCAGATTTAAATAATTGGAAAGACATTCAATGTTCTTGGATAGGCCGAGCGAATATAATAAAGATGACAATACTCCCCAAACTAATCTATTTATTTAGTGCTATACCAATCAGACTCCCAAGAAACTATTTTAATGACCTAGAAAAAATAACAACAAAATTCATATGGAAGAATAAAAGGTCGAGAATTGCAAGGGAACTAATGAAAAAAAAGTCAGAGGAAGGTGGTCTAAGTGTACCTGATTTAAAGCTATATTATAAAGCAACAGTCACCAAAACCATTTGGTATTGGCTAAGAAATAGACTAGTTGATCAGTGGCATAGGTTAGGTTCACAAGACAAGATAGTGAATAAAAATAGCAATCTAATCTTTGACAAACCCAAAGATCCCAAATTTTGGGATAAGAATTCATTATTTGACAAAAACTGCTGGGAAAACTGGAAATTAGTATGGCAGAAACTAGGCATGGACCCACATTTAACACCACATACTAAGATTAGATCAAAATGGGTCCAAGATTTAGGCATAAAGAACGAAATCATAAATAAATTGGAGGAACATGGGATGGTTTACCTCTCAGACTTGTGGAGGAGGAAGGAGTTTGTGTCCAAGGGAGAACTAGAGACCATTATTGATCACAAAATAGAACATTTTGATTACACCAAATTAAAAAGTTTCTGCACAAACAAAACTAATGCAAACAAGATTAGAAGGGAAGTAACAAATTGGGAAAAAATTTTTACAGTTAAAGGTTCTGATAAAGGCCTGATCTCCAAAATATACAGAGAATTGACTTTAATTTATAAGAAATCAAGCCATTCTCCAATTGATAAATGGTCAAAGGATATGAACAGACAATTTTCAGATGATGAAATTAAAACTATTTCCACTCATATGAAAGAGTGTTCCAAATCACTATTGATCAGAGAAATGCAAATTAAGACAACTCTGAGGTATCATTACACACCTGTCAGATTGGCTAAGATGACAGGAACAAATAACGATGAATGTTGGAGGGGCTGTGGGAAAACTGGGACACTGATGCATTGTTGGTGGAGTTGTGAAAGAATCCAACCATTCTGGAGAGCAATCTGGAATTATGCCCAAAAAGTTATCAAAATGTGCATACCCTTTGACCCAGCCATACTACTACTGGGCTTATACCCCAAGGAACTACTAGAGAAGGGAAAGGGTCCTGTATGTGCCAAAATGTTTGTGGCAGCCCTTTTCATAGTGGCTAGAAGCTGGAAGATGAATGGATGTCCATCAATTGGAGAATGGTTGGGTAAACTATGGTATATGAATGTTATGGAATATTATTGTTCTATAAGAAATGACCAACAGGAGAAATACAGAGAGGCTTGGAGAGACTTACATCAACTGATGCTGAGTGAAACGAGCAGAACCAGAAGATCATTATACACTTCAACAATGATACTGTACGAGGATGTATGCTGATGGAAGTGGATTTCTTCAACATAGAGAAGAACTAATCCAATTCCAATTGATCAATGATGGACAGAACCAGCTACATCCAGAAAAGGAACACTGGGAAATGAATGGAAACTGTTATTTTTACCTTCTGAATCCAATTCTTCCTGTGCAACAAAAAATTCGGTTCTACACACACATATATTGTATCTAAATTATACTGTAATATATTTAACATATATAAGACTGCTTGCCATCTGGGGGAGGGGGTTGGGGGAGGAAGGGAAAAAATCTGAATAGAAGTAAGTGCAAGGGATAATGTTGTAAAAAATTACCCATGCATATGTACTGTCAAAAATGTTATAATTATAAAATAAAAAAAAATAAAAAAAAACATTTCTTTAAAAAAAAAAAAATTATAAATTTTTTGATAGTATATATTCATGAATAATTTTTTAATAACATTATCCCTTGTATTCATTTTTCCAAATTATCCCCTCCCTCCCTCTACTCCCTCCCATAGATGACAGGCAATCCCATACATTTTACATGTGTTACAATATAACCTAGATACAATATATGTGTGTAAATCCCATTTTCTTGTTGCACGTTAAGTATTAGATTTCAAAGGTGTAAGTAACCTGGGTAGATAGACAGTAATGCTAACAATTTACATTCACTTCCCAGTGTTCCTTCTCTGGGTGTAGTTGTTTCTGTCCATCATTGATCAACTGGAAGTGAGTTGGATCTTCTTTATGTTGAAGATATCCTCTTCCATCAGAATACATCTTCATACAGCATTGAAGTGTACAGCAATCTTCTGGTTCTATTCATTTCACTCAGCATCAGTTGATGTAAGTCTCTCCAAGCCTCTCTGTATTCCTCCTGCTGGTCATTTCTTACAGAGCAATAATATTCCATAACCTTCATATACCATAATTTACCCAACCATTCTCCAATTGATGGACATCCATTCATCTTCCAGTTTCTAGCCACTACGAAAAGAGCTGCTACAAACATTTTGGCACATACAGGTCCCTTTCCGCTCTTTAGTATTTCTTTGGGATATAAGCCCTATAGCAGCAATGCTGGATCAAAGGGTATGCATATTTTGATAACTTTTTGGGCATAGTTCCAAATTGCTCTCCAGAATGGTTGGATTCTTTCACAACTCCACCAACAATGTATTAGTGTCCCAGTTTTCCCACATTCCCTCCAACATTCATCATTATTTGTTCCTGTCATCTTAGCCAATCTGACAGGTGTGTAGTGGTATCTCAGAGTTGTCTTAATTTGCATCTCTCTGATCAGTAGTGATTTGGAACACTCTTTCATATGAGTGGATATTATTTCAATTTCATCATCTGAGAATTGTCTGTTCATATCCTTTGACCATTTATCAATTGGAGAATGGTTTGATTTCTTATGAATTAGGGTCAGTTCTCTATATATTTTGGAAATGAGAACTTTATCAGAACCTTTAACTGTAAAAATATTTTCCCAATTTGTTATTTCCCTTCTAATTGCATTAGTATAAAACATTTTTACAGTCAAAGGCTCAGATAAAGGCCTCATTTCCAAGATATATAGAGAATTGACTCTAATTTATAAGAAATCAAGCCAATCTCCAATTGATAAATGGTCAAAGGATATGAACAGGCAATTCTCGGATGAAGAAATTGAAACTATTTCTAGTCATATGAAAAGATACTCCAAGTCATTATTAATCAGAGAAATACAAATTAAGACAACTCTGAGATATCCCTACACTCCTGTCAGATTGGCTAGAATGACAGGGAAAGGTAAATGCAGAATGTTGGAGGTGATGTGGGAAAACAGGGACACTGATACATTATTGGTGGAATTGTGAATACATCCAGCCATTCTGGAGAGCAATTTGGAACTATGCTCAAAAAGTTATCAAACTGTGCATACCCTTTGTCCCAGCATTGCTGCTACTGGGCTTGTATCCCAAAGAGATCTTAAAAAAGGGAAAGGGACTTGTATGTGCAAGAATGTTTGTGGCAGCCCTCTTTGTGGTGGCCAGAAAGTAAACTGGAAACTATGTGTATGACCATCAATTGGAGATTGGCTGAATACATTGTAATATATGAATATTATGGAATATTATTGTTCTGTAATAAATGACCAACATTTTCAGATTTCAGAAAGTCCTGGAGAGACTTACATGAACTGATGCTGAGTGAAATGAGCAGGACCAGGAACCATTGTATACTTCAACAACAGTACTATATGATCAATTCTGATGGATGTGGCCATTTTCAACAATGAGATGAACCAAATCAGTTCCAATAGAGCAGTAATGAATTGAACTAGCTACACACCAGCAAAAGATGATTATGAAACACTACATAGAATTCCCAATCCCTCTAATTTTGTCCACCTGCATTTTGGATTTCCTTCATAGGCTAATTGTACACTATTTCAAAGTCTAATTCTTTTTGTACAGCAAAACAACTGTTTGGATATGTATACATATATTGTATTTAATTTATACTCTAACATATTTAACATATATTGGTCAGCCTGCCATCTGAGGGGGAAGAGGAGGGGAAAAATTAGAACAAAAGGTTTGGCAATTGTCAAATGTTATAAAATTACCCATGCATATATCTGGTAAATAAAAACTATTTAACAAACAAATAAATAAAAATATGGTCACTATACCTATATCCCACACACAACATTTGGTGCACATGTGTGCACTCTTGTTTCACATACACACTTGAGAGCAGAGTTTATGTTTAAAAGTTTCTCAAAAAAGCATTAAGCAGTAATAAGCTGAGTCCTTCATTGGGAGCATTTTTCATTCTTTCCTCTCTTAATTGTTTTTTTCTTTTAATACATGTAACTGTTTAAAATTATCAGAATGAATTTTCTATATTTCGGAAATCCAAAAAATAATTTGAAAATATTTGCTCCTTTGCAAAATGATCAGTAGGAGAACTTTGAAATGCTTTAGTTGTGTTAGACTTAAGATTTATATAAACTTTGGACAGCTTTTCTTTTTATTTTCACTGTTCTAAAAATAGGTAAATTTTGAGTAATTTTACTTTGGTGGAGACTGTCTTGTATAGTGGAAAGACTGACCTTAGAATCAAAAGACCTGATTCAAGTGCCAGTTCTGCTTTACTATTTGATCTTCAGCAAAGGATATAACCTCTTTGAGCTTTAGTTTCCTCACCTACAAAATAATGAGAATCATAATAATAACAACTAACATTCATATAGAGCTTACTTTGTGCCAGTCACTATGCTATGTGGTTTTCAATTATTAAATCATTTGATCCTCACAATAACCCTGGTGGTAGGTTCTATTCTTATCACAAGTTTTACAAGTGAGGAGAATGAAGCAGACAGAGGCTGAATGACTTTTCCAGGGACACAACTAATATTGCAATTGTTGGAGCTGGGGTTTTGAACTCAGGTCATCCAGACTCAGAGTTCAATATACACGGTGCCATCAGCTGGCTCAAAAAAAAAAAAAAAAAACCTTTATGTCACTTTCACAAATTTGTTGGAACAAAAGTTATTATTCACAAAACTTAAAAGTCCTATAGATTTGTGACCTGTTGTTATATTTATTTTAACTCAGAAATTGTTTATTTTAGTAATAATTTACCCATAGAGAGATAGCATAGTGAGAGAACTGACCATGAAGCAATGAAAAACTGGGTTCAGGTCCTGGTTTTTTACAAATCCTAATAAGTAAATGAGGCTGGGGGAATCTCTTCACTTGTCAGTACTAGAGACAGCTAGCTTTCTGGGGTTTTAAGTTTAAGAGAAAGTGCTGACCTTCCCTATCCCCCATTGATTGAAGATTATTTTTTGAGAAATTTAAAATTTGTGTAGTAGTGATATCTTATTAGAAGAGGGTGGTTTATTTTTTGTTTGTTTTGTTTTGTTCACAAAACTTTTTTGTTGTTATTGTTTCTTTGTTTTGATTTGGTTTTGCAATCAGCAAATTATATATAGAAAGAAATCTTGTATATTCTTTATCTTGTTAGCAATGTAAGTGCATAGATGAAGTCTGTCATGGAGAATTGTTTGTAAAAACGACTCTACCTTTTCTCTTTTCACATTTTCATTAAGGATACCCTTGGTGTATTTGTCAAGTCTCTCTAAAAAGATTTTATAAAGATGAGAATGTAAGCTTTGGGGCATTCTTTTTTGATTTCTCTTTTAAGACAGGCTCACTTCCAACAAGAAAATGCTCATGGATATATTAAGATAATTCAAAATTTTTTGACAAATGTTACTTTGTTCACTGACTTTGATCATTAATAACAATCATGATAATAATATAAACTCACCAAAAGGCATTCCACTATCTTAGTGAATATCCTATATAAGGTGCAAATAGAAGGATTTCGATCAATGGAATATTTGGAGAACTTCACTTGTTTGTTCTTATTTCTACTTCCGTGAAGATCATAATTATTATTGGCAATAAGTAAGTACTAGAATCATCTGTATGATGTTTTTTAATACAAAGCATTATCTATCTTTTTCACACATAAGCATTTTATTTCCTTGATGATATCAATTTTTTGACTGTGATTGAAAATACGTTGCAGCCTACTTGCATCCACCATTATTGTTGTCTTTTCATTACTCACTGGGTCACTCATATCTTCAGTGTTTCAAGATCTACAATTTCATAGTATTTCTGAGAACATTTATGTTTAAAATTTTTGTTTTTCTAAATGGCTGTTTAGACTAGAAAACAGCTTAGAATTTTTTTTAATGCTGCAAAATTTCCCAAATGCAATGAAGCCCGCTTTCATTTTCCTTTATAATTATAGACCCAACTCATTTGTTCATCTAAAGGACCTGCCAAGACAAACTTACTGAGTCATGAGTCTAGCTATACAATGGTATGTCAATATAAACAACAGGAATTTTTCATTAATTTTTGTTTTCAATCATTAACTATTAAGCTCGTTGCTTTGTATATAATAGAATTTATGAATTATATTTACTGATCACTAGAAAGTACGTGAATATCTAGGTCTGGTTTTTTAACTTAAGAAAATCAATCGATGATCAAACAAGAACACTTGTGGACCAATTTTTCTCTTCTAGATATTATATTGCTTATAAATTATGTGTAAAAATAATTTCTTTAATCTTTATGAAAATCTTTCATGAAAAATTACCAAAATATAAAACTTATTTATAGGTAATTCTCAAAATATTAATATTTTACATTGTATTATTGAATTATTATGGAAACAACAACAGCAACTACTACTACTATCATCACCACTACTACTACCACTACCACTATCACTACTACTACAAGATATAGCATAGTATGGTGGACAGAGACTTGCCATGATTTCAGCAGATTTTAATTTGTATAATTAAAAACAAATGCTTGTAAACTTTTGGAACACAGGGACTGTTATATTGTAGAGAAAAGACTGATTGTAGAATCAGAGGCTCTTGAGTAATGCTAGATTTAATGTTAGTTTTGCTACTGATTTATGTGACCTTGGGCAAGCCACTTAACCTCTACAACTTTGTTTCGTTGTGTAATGAAGGCATTGAACTAAGACACATTTAAGGACTCTATTTCTAAGTTTGGTAGTCCTAAAGAAGTATAGTTTTGATGCCAGAAAACCTGGGTTCGAATACTAACTCTGCTACTTCTTTACCTTTGTGATCTAGGGCAAGTACTTTTACCTCTCTGGGCTTTAGTTTTCTTTTCTGTAAAATGAAGGGATTAGCCTAGATCAGCAGTTTCTTATTCTGAAGTCCACGAACTTATTTTTAAAAAAATGTTTGGATCACCATTTTTTTTTCAAAATAATTTATTTCTTATAACCCTATGTATTTGAAAATAATACTTTCAGTAACAGTTAAAAAGCTTTACTAGGCTGCTGGGCAGGTTCACTAGAAAAAAAAATTTAAGAAACTCTTATACTCAGTAATGTATAACCTCTTTCAACTTTAAATCCTCTGAAAATTATGATATGTATTGGAAAATTTACCTGTATTGAAACTCCATAGTAAGCATGCCATCATGAGACTTATGTTTCTAAATCTATAAGTTTAGGATTCTCATATTTCTTTAGATAATATACTTTGATCTTTCAGGAATTTATGATTTTATTGTGAATCTCCCCCTACCAATACAATTCCTATTGCCTTTACTAGATGGTTTGATGAGTTGCTGTAGCCAAAGAAATCATTACCTGATGGACCATTTTTCTGGTTATGAGTCGCTTAGCATTTAGCTGGGCAGACACTGTCTGGGTCTAGACCTACCTTTAAAACATTTTTACTTTAGTGTAGGAAATGGCAAGACTTTTTCAGCATTATTTGGGCCAAGATGAAGAATGCACTGGAGTCTTTTGCTTAGACATACCATTTTGTGATATAGTCTATTTTTTTTTTTTTTGCCATAAAATATCCTTAAACTAGCACAAAATGCTATATGTTATTGTTAGCCAGATTAACAATTGTAAATTGAACGTTTAAAAGAAACAGCATTTAAAATTGAACCGAAAACTTTTATGAGAAGCACATTTTTATATATTGAATCAGATTCAGGATGGAGTTATTTGAAGGTGGAAGAGCAGTAGATCCTGTTTTCTAGGAAATATCAGCATGAAGTGGCGATCAAGTGCCTTTGCATAAGGTTCTCCCATTCCTAGAATGGTAATGATCTTAAATGAAAAGAGATGAACTGGAAATGCCAATCAGGATCGCTGCCTTCTATAGTGCGAGGAAAGGAAAGGGGACATAATGTGAGTAAAGAGAAGGAAAAATTGCAATTTATAGACAAAAACTTCAAGTTATATGTAGAAATATTGTCAATTTGATGTACACATTTAACCTTTAGCATTTGTTTGTGAAGAATAACTGAAAGAGACCTGAGTTATCATCCAGTCCAATGCCCTAATTTTATTGAGGAGGACAAGGTGACTTGTTTATGGTCATAAATAAAGAAAGCAGGAAAGCTGGGTTTTGAACCCAAAGCCTATGACTCAAATCTCAAGCCTTTTCTACTAAGTCATTTTTTACTTCTTACTGTGGCATCTGGTAAATTTTAAATAGTCACTGGCATATTACTCCGTTGGTATGCAGACATGGTAAAATATTGAATGAACTAGTCAAAATGACCTTCAGGTATTAAAGCAGATATT